>NW_023253536.1:0-1653 GCF_002007445.2 Ailuropoda melanoleuca | reverse complement strand
GAGGCGGCTTAGGGACGCCGCAGACGTCGGCTCCCCTAACAACCTTCCCGCTCATTGGCGACTCTGCCCAGACGCTGATTGGACAATTTCTCCGCCCCCTCAGGAAGGGTTCTTTGGATTAAAAACATATAGCCCCGCCCACCACACGCAGAATCTCTCTGGGGGCGGGACGTAAAGTGAAACAGACGCAAAGAGGCACCGGAATGCATTCTGGGAATTGTAGTCATGGATGCACGGGGAGAGCGCCAGGTTTCTTGTGGCTGGTCAGAACGTTTTCTGTCGTTCACAGGAGGGGGAAGGGCTACAAGATCCTCAGCATTGGGGCGAAGCGCAGAGAATCCAGCCGGAGGAAACTAGTGTTAGTGTTACAGTGAGTCGGGGCTCAGTCTCAACCACTGAACAAATGTTCTTGGAGCGCTGACTCTGCGCCAAGAGTTGTGCTAAGTCAGGGCTTTGCGCACGTAATCGCCTTTCAAATGTGGAGGAAGGAATGTGCGGAAAACTGCTACAATAGGAAACTATGTAGTAGTGAAAGCGCACTAGAGCTGCCAGTTACAAGCATCAACGGCTGAAGTTAAGAAACATAATATTCAGTGAAAGAAGGAAATAGAACATTTTTTAAAACTTCAAACCAAGCAAAACGAATGTTTAGAGTAAATGCACATAAATGATAAAATACTACACAGAAGAAGAAAGGAATGAGGGGAGGGGAAACAATCACCACATCTGTGACCTTTAGGGAATGGGGAGGGTAGCACACTGGAGGAGGATTATATAGGCACTTCAATCATTTCTCACGTTCGGGTGGTTCACATGTGTTTCATGCATATTTAAGACGTTCCTTATATATATATTTTGTACTGGACTTCTTAGAAAACATTTCCTAGAAAAATAAAGAAGTGCGTTTGTATGTTCCATTTCTCCGTCAGGAGCAGAGAATGGAGCTACTCAAACTTTAAGAACCTTGGATCACTTACACGCACACACACACACTAACAATAAAAAGTCAGGGTACATATCTTAGGGCAAGATCAGATATCAAACGCTTACTTAGTATTTAATGGAGGGACAAGAGCTCATTGATACCCAAAGTAGAAATGACAGTGGAGAAGGCTGAGCTTAGGGAGGCTTGCCAGGAGTGGTGAGATCAAATACACCACTCTCTTTGAGTGGTCCTCTGCCAAGAGGGTAATGCAAACCACTGAATGAGCACAGTCCCCTAGCTTGGCAGTGGACACATTCCATGGGTGTGAGTAAGTAAGTGTGAAGAGCAAGTAGTATAAAGTGTCAATCCCATAGGTGTGGATGGTGAGGCTGAGAGCAATTGGAAGAAGGTGGAGGCAGATATATTGATGTGCCTCTTGTCGTTTTCTAAGCAAAGGACACCTCTGTTCTTCAGGGGAAAAAATCTCCTGATTCAGAGGACACTGGTCCATTTTTCACTGAGGGCCACCCCAAAGGCTTCCTGCAGGCAGGCCCAACGCCTTTAAGTTGCTGATGAAGGAGCTAGACCTCTATGACACGGGAGTGGAGTTTGTTACTGGCTAGTTCAGGCGTCTCACTTAGGCTGTGCGATGCCTACAAAGAGGAGACTATACTGGGGTAGTCCTCAACTACGTCATGAGACAATGTCAGAGAACATTCACTACCAGC
>NW_023253535.1:0-1435 GCF_002007445.2 Ailuropoda melanoleuca | reverse complement strand
CTATGTTGAATAATAGTGGCGAGAGTGGGCATCCTTGTAGTGTTCCTGATCTTAAGGGAAAGGCTTCCAGCGTTTCCCCATTGAGAANTTCCAGCTTTTCCCCATTGAGAATAATGCTTGCAGTAGGCTTTTCATAGATGGCTTTTATGAGATTGAGAAATGTACCCTCTATTCCTACACTCTGAAGGGTTTTAATCAGGAAAGGATGCTGTATTTTGTCAAATGCTTTTTCTGCATCAATTGAGAGGATCATATGGTTCTTGAGTCTTTTCTTGTTGATATGATGTATCACATTGATTGATTTGCGAGTGTTGAACCATGCTTGCATCCCAGGTATGAATCCCACTTGGTCATGATGGATAATCCTTTTAATGTACTGTTGGATTCTATTAGCAAGGATCTTGTTGAGGATTTTGGCGTCCATATTCATTAGAGAAATCGGTCTGTAATTCTCCTTTTTGAGGGGGTCTTTGCCTGGTTTGGGGATCAAGGTAATATTAGCCTCATAGAATGAGTTTGGTAGCTTTCCTTCTGTTTCTATTTTTTGAAATAGCTTTAGGAGAATAGGTATTATTTCTTCTTTGAATGTTTGGTAGAATTCCCCAGGAAAACCATCCAGGCCTGGAGTTTTGTTATTTGGAAGGTTGTTTATCACTGATTCAATCTCTTCATAATTAATTGGCCTGTTTAAGAAAACAATTTCTTCCTATTTCAGTCTTGGTAGTTTATCGGTTTCTAGGAAGGCCTCCATCTCTTCCAGATTGCTTAGTTTATATGCATATAGGTGTTGATAAAAATTTCTAATAATCCTTTCAATTTCAATGGTGCTGGTCGTGACCTCTCCCTTTTCAGTCATAATTTTAATAATCTCAGTCCTTTCTCTTTGTTTTTGGACAAGTTTTGCCAGTGGTCTATCAATTTTATGGATTCTCTCAAAGAACCAGCTTCTAGTCCTGTTGATCTGCTCTACTGTGGTTCTGGTCTCTAATTCATTGATTTCTGCTCTAATCTTGGTCAACTCCTTCCTTGTCAGTGGGTTAGGCCTGTCCCTCTGTTGCTGTTCCAGTTTCTTGAGGTGAGAATATAGAAACTGCATTTTTGATTTTTCTATTCTTTTGAGTGAGGCTTGGATGGCTATGTATTTCCCCCTTAGGACTGCCTCTGCAGTATCCCATAGGTTTTGGACTGTTGTTTTTTCATTCTTGTTGGTCTCCATAAATTGTTTAAATTGATCTTTGATTTCCTGGTTTATCACGTCATTCCTGAGCAGATTGGTTCTTAGTCTCCAAGTGTTTTAGTTTCTTCCAAATTTTTCCTTGTGGTTGAGTTCCAATTTCAGAGCGTTGTGGTCTGAGAACATGCAAGGGATAATTTCAATCTTTTGGTATCAGTTGAGACCTGTTTTGTGTCCCAGGACATGATCTATTCTTGAGAA
>NW_023253534.1:0-3637 GCF_002007445.2 Ailuropoda melanoleuca | reverse complement strand
TACCTATCCAGCTCGACTCAGGGGACCGGCTGAAAAAGGGGTCCCCTACTCCTCCGCCATCTTAACTCCTTATCATTATTTTTAAAGCAGGGACTTGTGCCGAATAGTTCAGGCAGTGTCATTTTTTATTTAATGGGGAGATGTTGGCACAAAGATAGGTTTATAGTACAGTGGGATAATGGCCATAAGGGTAGTTCTGAAGACACTTCACTAACTGGCTTCTACCTAACCAACTAGAGAAATTAACTGATGTTCTTCATTTTCTTTGAATACTTGGGTCTACACTTCATTGTAAATTCTTCTCTCATTAGTGGAATAGCTTTTTCACTAAAAGATAATTTGTTTATTCCCAAAGCTGTTCATACTAGTTAAATTTGTTGTAATGGCATAATGTAATTTTTTTTGTAAACTAATGAAGTGGGTTTAAAATAGTTAATTATGAAAATTGAGTTGAACGTTTTGGGGGAAAAGCAATTGTTAAGTTACGTGTGGGTGAAGAGATTAAGAAAATTGCATAAATCTAGCATGATCTTTGCATATAGATTGTTTTATAGATGACTATGTTCTTGGTCCACTTTGAAGAATTGAAACTGGAAATCATAGATGGTATATTTTTGGTGTGGTTTACATAAGGTGATATACCTCTGGTCGGCACATACCATATCTAAGGAAAAGATCTTGAATGAATGCACAAAAAGTTGATAGAGTTTATGTATTTAAAACTTTTTCATAAATCTCTGTTTAGACTTATTTTTTTTTAATTAAAACATTTTTTAAACCTCTCCAGGATGTTTTAAATAAATGGGTTTCTGGTATTTGTACCAAGTGTAGAAGGAAAAGGAGCAGAACTGAGAACATTAGAACTGAGGCTTAAAGTATAAGTAAGCGTTTGCCCAAAAAGTCAGGTGGACATTTCAGGTTTAAGAGAACAAGGTGTGCAAAGGCCCAAAGGCACAAAAGAGTGGAAGTGCTCTAAGAACTACAGTTTTCTTAGTACTGCTGGAGAGTAAGACTGGAAATGAGTGGAAGATGAAGGTACACAAGGTATACTTACTTTGTATACAGATCATGTCTGCAATTCATTGTCAGGAGGGATCAGTTCGGCTGAACTAAGATGATGGAAAATACAGGAGATGGGAGGTTCTTAGCCTTATAGTAGGCAGTTGGAATCTATTTTTAGGAGGCAGGTAAGGGCTGGCTGTTCTTTAAGTTATTATAACCTAAACTCCAAATTACATAGGAAATTCAGACTACTTAGAGTTCTTGGTCACCATTACAAAAATGGTTACTTTTAATTTTTTCTATTTTGTTTTCGTTTTTAGCTACTTTTATTAGGGCTAACTGACCTTGCAGTTTAGTTTCTATATGTTGATGATCTGTTTTGAGCAAACTTTCATAGTTTAAAATATCTAATCTCATGATCTTAGGCTATAATATTCTCAATCATATGCTTAGTCAACAGTTATCTGAGCACTTACCTCATGCTCAGTGTCAATCGCTAATATATTCCACCATTACAAAACCAACTACATGTGTATACTGAATTTATTCTCTTTCAGTGTATTAGCACTCCCCCCACCCTGCCCCAGTTTAGCAGTAATGGCAATGAAGTCAAGAACACAGATTCCAGAGTTTTAAATCCCAGCTTCATTACTTTGTAGCCACCTAACATTAGACAGGTTATTTAACTGTGTTAATCTTCAATTTCCTTACTCATATAAAGTAGACATAATAAAAGCAGGATTTTAGTGAGGATTATTGATAATGCAAGTAAAGTATTTACTGTATCCAGACACTCTGATAAAGAATAAATGTTATTGTTGTACATTCAACAAATATTAAGTACTTTGTAGATATTAGGTGTTATCCTGGGTACAGTAAAAACAACAGAATTAAGATTACAGACAGAATTCCTTTTTAAAATTCTATAACTTTATAACTTTTAGGATTGCAGGAGGTCTGTACTCTGTCAAGCCAGTGAGAATAAACAACTTAATGTCCTCCATGATGAAGATGATTAGCTGTACCATTCTGTTTGGGTTTTATTGAGCATCCACATAGTGAAAGCCCTAGGGTATATGTAGAATTGTGTTTAACCAGCAAGTCCAACCATGTTTGCAGACTCTTTATCTACTAAACTCAAGATATATGTGAGGGGTTGCCTCATCTCAGAGGACTACCATAGCTATTAAAAGAATCAGGTGCCCATTCTTTTACTATGCGGAACTGTAGGTACCTAAAGGGGTATGTGTGTTCATTGCGGGGTGTAAAGTTCAGTGAGCTGGGGAAGCTTTGCGGAATGTTGCTGGCATTGGCTTGTCAAAGCTTAAGTGAAATAATAGGAAGGATGGCTGATGACCATTAGGATTTGTTCTTTGATCATCTGTCATTGAGCAAGGGTTTTTCCACTTTGGAAATCAGATCTTTTTTCTTAGTTTTGGTGGTGGGAAATAATGACCCAAACTCATCAATTGAAGGAAATATATTAGTAGGAACAATTGATAAGAGTCTGTGGGTTGGGAGTTTGTACAGTTATATCAGTTTGTGTTATTTCTGGAGATTCTTCTATGGCTGGACATGTAGGTTGATGCTAATTTTCTCTAGTATAAAAATCCTGTGGGAGTTAAGATGGCAGAGGAGTGGGGAAACCTAATTTCATCTGGTCCCTGGAATTTAGCTAGATATCAAATCATTCTGAGAACCTGTGAAATCAACCAGATATCTAAGAAAAGAATTGCTGCAATTCTACAAATAGAAAAATGACCATTTTTTGCAAGGTTAGGAGGTACAGAGACGTGAATCTGAGGCTATATACTGGAAGATAAACCACAGGGGGAGGGAGCCTCCATAAGCTGGGTACCGGAAAGTGTTTTAAGCAGCAGATTGCAAAATTCGAATTTTTAGGAGTCTGCCTGAAAGGTGCTTGGGAAGCAGGGCGGAATCCTAGGTGGGACAGCATGGTCTCAGGAACCCCCGGGGTCACAAAAAGAATGGGAGTGCCTAAGTGTGGCAGAGTTCCCAAGCATTGGGGCGAGGAAGGCAGCTGAAAACAGCAAGTCCAGGTGCAGGCTTTCTGCTCATTGTAGCCATAAACCTCAGACAGCTGCACGGTCAGCCAACCACTCTCTGAGCAGGGGCCCAGCAAGCAACAGAACCTTGATGAGAATCCCCCTCCCTTCCCTAGGAGGAGTGGGGTGGGTGAGCACTGCAGGAGTCTGTAAAGTTTGGAGATTCAAAATAAGATAAAAATGCTCAGTCACAGGCTGGGCGAACACCGTTTGATCAGAAAACAGGGAAACAAGAGCAACTGACTGTTGTGTGTCTCCAAAACCTTTGGGTTGCAACAAAGGCAGTCCTAAGAGGGAAGTATATAGCAATACAAGCCTTTCTCAAGAAACAAGAAAAGTCTCAAATATACAACCTAACGTTATACCTTATGGGGCTAGAGAAAGAAGAGCAAATAAAGTCTAAATCCATCAGGAGAGGAAAAATAATAAAGATTAGAACAGAAATCAGTGTAACAGAAACCGAAAGAACAGTAGAACAGATTAACAAAACTAGGAGCTCGTTCTTTGAAAGAATTAACAAGCTTGATAAACTCCTAGACAGACTTATCCAAAAAAAAAAAAAAAAAAAA
>NW_023253533.1:0-3583 GCF_002007445.2 Ailuropoda melanoleuca | reverse complement strand
TTTTTTTTTTTTTTTTAAATTTTATTTATTTGAAAGAGAGAGAGAGAGAACAAGCTAGGGGGAGAGGCAGAGGGAGAAGCAGACTCCCCAGTTAGCAGAGAGCCCAATCCAGGCACCCCTGCTAGTTTTTTTTTTTTTTAAGGATTTATTTATTTTACAGAGAGAGGGAAAAAAAAGAGTATAAGTGGGGGAGGGGGAGAGGGAGAGGGAAAGAGAGAACCTCAAGCAGACTCCCTACTGAGCGTGAAGCCCGAGGTGGGGATCGATCTCATGACCTGAGCCAATATTAAGAGTTGGAGAGTCAACCGACCGAGCCACCCAGGCGCCCCTCTTCTGCTAGTTTTGAAGAGGACCCCAAAGCCTTCTATAAGTGTTTTTCCAACTATAGGCGATGACCCAATGAAATCAGTTTAGTCACAGTAACTCTCCCTGGAGGTAACACTCCCAGGGGGCATGCTGGAACATTGTGGTGGGTATTTTTTAATCATCACAATGACTGGGGGGTACTACTGGAGTTTATAGGGGAAAGGTACCAAAGATACTAGGTGTCTGGAACTGCAGTAAAGAACTGTCCAGCATCCCAATAAGATATGCCAAATCTCCCACCAGACATTCAAATACAAAATATAATAATAACAACCACCTTTAAAATTATCTAATCATACTACCAAAGTCCATTTCCCCCATAAACACAAAATATTTTTTGCAGCTTTAGTAAACACTTATTTTCCAGGTAAGCAATGTGATGGACAATATTACACAGTGAAGAACTGTTCCACCTTTCCCATGGCTTTAAAATGTCCCAATGGGGGGGAAGTGTCCCAATGGAGGGACACCTAGCTGGCTCAGTTGGTAGAGCATGTGACTTCTGATCTCAGGGTCTTAAGTTTGGGCCCCACACTGGGTGTAGAGTTTACTTTAAAAAATAAAAATAAATAAAATGTCCCAATGGAAAAACCTGTTTATGACAACTTGAACTTAGAAAGTTAAGTTGTTGTTACATATAGATACTAAGTACTTTTTGAATGATTTTAACATACATTGAAATCACCAGTAATACAACCGTTTGGGTAAATTGTTTAGAATTTGACACCACTAGTTGTTCAAAAAGAAACCGCATGGAAGGCAACTTTGCTGAAGGTATCTCATGTGCCAATATGTCTATTAGGGATTTGCATTTGAGGCTGTCACATTCACAGTGATTCTGTAGATAGGTACAACCTCTTTTGTTATTTCCTCTAATATAATCATGCCTGAGCATTTACATCTTGAAAGACAAATTATTTTGTTTTTATTTTTCCTTTATATTACAGCATTACAGTGATTTCTTTAAAGTATGCAAATAAGAGTTCTTTATAGAAAAACTCCAAAGAACAGACACAGGAAAAATAGTTAAGAGCTGGAAAATCAGCATCTTGCAACCACTATGAAACAAGAGATCCAGGCAGCTTACATCAGTGACAGCCAATGGAGAGACAGGCTGACATTTGAACCTACTGAGACAACCAGACATTATGAGCCTCTCAACATGATATAATAAGAAGTATTATGAAACATTTAGCACCCATGAAACGTTCTTGCCAAAACAAACAAACATCTGAATCTAGCCTCTAGAACAGAGTACCACTTAAAAGAAATACGGAGAATGAAAGGATATGTCAAAATGGCATCACAAAAATGTAAGCCAGAATGTGGGAAATACTATCAAAGAAACAGTCCAGTTTCTTCAACAAATAAATGGCATTTTTAAAAGACAAGAGGGCTGTTATAAATTAATAGAGATTTTATTAAAGGACATACCAACCAAATGTAATATGTAGACCTTGTTTAAGTACTGATTTTAACAAACTAACTTTAGGAAGGCACTTTTGAGACACAACTGGGAAAACTGAACATGAACTGGGTAATAGATAATATTACAGAATTACTGTTAATTTCATCAAGTGTGATGATACTGTAGCTTCACATACAAGTGTGTCTGTGTGTGTGTGTGCGCACATGTATGTGTTTATAGTATACCCCTACCAGCTGGAGATAAATATTGAAATATTTGTGAATAAAATGATATGTAGGTCTGGGATTTGCTTTAGAATGTTCAAACCCCAAAAAAGGGACAGGGTTGGCAACTGATATAAAAATGGCAAAATATGGATGTGTTGAAACTCGGTAACACAACAGGGTAATAATATAATGTGTTAATTTCAGTTGACTTCTTTAAAGTGCTAGAACAGAAAAAAGATACAGAATCATCTCCTTAGTTCTGTCTTTAGGTTGCCACAAATCTATGGGTCAACACTCTGTGAGCTACTCAACCAGTGAGGAGCTCTTACACCATTATCTAATAAATCTAACCTGGCATCTACTAAATCTATCCTGTCCCTGAGGACAAGGACAGTCTTGGTCTGATATACCCTAATGAGAGAGAGACACTGTCTATAGTGATACTTTGATATATCTATCTATTTTAAGAAAACTCTACGCCCAACGTGGGACTTGAACTCACGAGATTGAGTCCCATGCTCTACCAAATGAGACAGCCAGGCGCCCCTTGATATACCAATTAAGAAGCCTAATAAAAAAAAAGAGCTAAGTTTGGTATGCTTGGTCCTGGTATATTCTCCAAGGATCCTTTTCACTATTATCTTTCATGCACAATCCTTAGCAAATTTGTTCTACTGTTCACAAAATCTCCTGTGTGTTTTCCTGCCCTGGCCTTTGTATTACATCCTCATTTCTGCCTACGGCATTGGTCTGGAATGTCTATCCACTATCCACGGAAGTCCCTTCTCCACAAAGCTGGCTCAAATCCCTTCTCCTCAGTTTCCATGCCTTCATCCGAACACTTCGATTTACAGAATGTCAGAAAAGGAAGAGACTATTCATGGCTCTTCTCACTGGCCTTTTAATTTTAAGTAGGTAAGCCTTTTGGTATCTCCTGTATTTTTATCCTTCCTGCTCCTTTAGAACACAAATTCCTTGAGTGGCAGGGACTATATCTTCTATAAGGAAATATACCTGGCATATTGTTACCCCTCAAATTATACGCAAAGAATTTAGAAGTATGATAAACAGCTATTTCTATATCTTCTATATCCAAGATGAAAATGATGAAGACGGCTCAAATAATGAGTCCTTATCACATGCCGGGCACTACCCTATTTTATATATTATAACCACCAACCACCCTGAGGTTAGTAAGCATTATGCCCACTTCATGAAATGATGCAGAGAGAGAGAAACAACTTATTGCTCTCAGAGTTAGTAAATGACCAAGGGGGGTTTGAACTCAGGCAGTCTGGCTCCAAAATCCCATTCTTAAATTTACTATTCAGCATCTCAGAAAAAACTTGAGTAAACAGGAAAATTTTATCCACTGCAGAAGTCTAGCCTCTAGTATTAGTCTACAAACTAATAAATAAACTCTGAGTCTACAGTTTTGGGTCACTTCATCTCAACAGCATATACAGCAGAAAATGGGCTGGAATAAGTCATGGGATCTGAATTCTAGTCCTCACTAGGATCTCAAGTAGTATGACTCGGCCCTTCTAGAACAATTTTATTTTGGCGGGGGGGGGGGGGGGGA
>NW_023253532.1:0-3575 GCF_002007445.2 Ailuropoda melanoleuca | reverse complement strand
CCGCGCCCCCACCGCCCCAGCCCACCTGGAAGACGTCGTTGGCGCACTTGCGGCACAGGTTGTGCTGGCAGGGCAGGATCACCACCGGTTTGGAGAACATCTCCAGGCAGATGGGGCAGATAAGCTGCTTCTCCAGGTTGTCCATGCTGTGTGCATCCCCTAGCAGCGGCTTGAAACCCACTGTGAAGTTCATCCCCTCAGCGATCGTGCCTGCCCTGGCCTTGGCCCTGGTCCTGGCCTTCCCTTACTGCCTCTGGACCCTTCCTTGCTTACTTTAGACAGTCCGTGGATTCTTAGGTTCCCTTCTACCGCTCACTCTTGAAATAGCTCTGCTATCTCTCCTGTCCCTTCCTCCAAAAATTCACCTCGTCCTCCGATAGCTGCTTTCCGACACTTCTCTGTCTCTATTGTTTGCTCTGTACCCCAGCCAGGCACATGTAGCTAGCTTTATCTGTCCCTCCCTCCCCGAATGACTCTGTCCCTGAAAATTTTCTCCTTTTGTTCTCCAAATGACTCTTGTTCACTCTATGGGCAGCACTGTTTGTCCCTCACTTCCCAGAGAGGAGATTAATTTTAACATGGGGGTGGGGAACAAGGGGCATCTGCATGACATTCCAACTCCCAATTTAGCTCATGTAAGGAGAGCCACAGCTGTCACCGAGTGAGTGACCCTGACTCACTCGGGAATAGCAGGGGTGAGCTTCATTGCTTATGGTGAAAGGTGGGCCTGTGAAGGTGTCTAGCTCTCAAGCTCAGAAGGCTCCTGAGAGCCCCTGACCCCCATAAGCGTGCTCTGGCTTGGGCTCTTCTTCCAGGGCAGTGATGCAGAATCGAAACTGGCCAGGATGGGGGGCACCATGCATGGCTCAGGGTGTCAGGAAAGATCTCACCAGACCCAGTGCCTCCAAGGCTTAGCCATGACCCTCACCCTCTTCCGCTGAACTCTGTGATTCAGAACAGGGGCACCAGAGATTAGAGAGAAAGGCTCTGGTCCAACACTTCTGGCCCATTTTTGTTCTTGCCCAGAAATTTCTTGTATCACCCTAGGAAAAAAAGCTAAGGACGCTAGAGCTGGCAGTTGCACCAGGGCCTGGAACGACCTCATGAGCATGCCTCTGAGAAAGTGTGGGAATTTGGTCCATGAACACATCACTGGAGCCACTCCAAGGACTTTAAATTTGTTAGGAAATTGAGAGAAGTTGAGCTGAGCAGAAAGGACCCGAGTGCCAGGAACCTATTTTGGGCACCAGGGGAATTGGTCTCCGGGGAAATTTTAGAGCACTGACAAAGTCATCATCACAAGGCTCCGGGAAGCCTCTGCCTCAACTCCACAGTTGTCCTACACTCCTCCTCTCCAAGGCAGGCTGGTCTCACATGCAAGCACCAGCCCTCTGTCTTTTTCTCCCATGGGCCTTTTCCTCTATCTCAGGCACGATTCGTCTTTTTGGGGCCCAACAGATGCATTGGGTTGGACAAAAGCTCTTTTATTTACTGACATTCCTTAGCCCTTCTCCGAGTTAGGAGAGAGAATTTTGAGGAGTTATTTGGCTCTGACCTTGGGTGGATGGGAAATAAATGGTGCGTAGAGGATAAAACAGGCAGTGTGAAGAGGCACGAATGGGGAAAGGGTCTGTAAAGTATTATCTTTTCTGTATCACATGTTTCACGCCCCTGTTTTAAGAACAAAATATATGGTGATCGGCCTGCATAAGATGTGGTAAAAAGGATGGAGACAAGCAGGCATTGATATATGAACTTCAGTCAGCCCACAGGACCCATGCTAAGGGAAGCTGTGCTATGGTGCAGTCCGGAGAGAATCCAGAGGTGGGATAACTACCCCTCCCCCTCCAATGCATTCATACTATGCCTGAGTTGACTCATGGTGGCATAGAATGAGGCTGACAATGTCAAGTGCATGGGCACCAGAAGAAGGTGAGACCAGCCCCAGAAAGGTATGCTGGTGTAGGAATGAGGCTGGCACTAAGTTCTTGGTGCAGCGTTGCAACAAAGGAGGGTCAGCTGGTATAGCAGTTCTGGGATAGGATCCACCCTGCTCAGTTATCAGGATCTTGGTGGAGATTATGCAAGTAGCTCAGGGCCCCTACCAGCTGAAATTGGCCCAAATCCCAAGGCACAGGAAAAAGAATGCTCGGGGGAAAAGTCTGTCACCACTGCCTGAGACCTCATAAGCGTAGAGATGGGAGGGCTACTGTCTAAACAGATTAAAATTGGGACTGGAGCTAAAAAGAAGAGTAGCTGGTGACCCTGTATTGCCAGGGTCAGTGATACCATCAAGGACAGAGGTGGCATCCTCACTGGGATAGATGCCATCAATGCTTCTGAAGTTGGGATTCTTATAAGAAGAGGGGCAAATCAGGGTCAATGTCAGGACAGGGCTACTTGCTCCCCTCTTCAACGTGTCCAGTGTGTTGGGCAGCAGAAGGCACCCTCTCTGGGTGAGCACCTGGGGGCAAAAGAGGTTGGCATCTTAAGCAGAAAGAATGATGATCCAGAACGTAAAGCAAGCCCCCTGCAGGTAAGAATATAAACACCTGAAATCCATAGTATAAGATATAAACTTTCTACTAATGATTCATCGGAAGTTAGTGTATGTTCTTTTCTTATCCTTTGATTATTGGGGCATTTTAGCTTCCATATATACTCACTCCTCTTCGTCTTTTAGAAATCATCTTCACTATCATCTTGCTCTCGTCTAAAATTTCTTTTGTTTCCTATGATGGAATTTGAAAAACACATATACAAATATTTAGTAACAATTTTTAGTCTAGCAGTGAGAAAACCGTTACCTTGCAGTTACATATCAGTATCGCTAGGTGGCACTATAGTGAACTTCAGTCAAGCCACACTTTTAACTGCTTGGCGTGGGGATGATCTCATCAGACACTTACCTTCTTTTCCAGTAAAGGCAGTAAACTTCATCCTCTAGCTTGTCTTCAACGACTGCTTTTTCAAGGGACTCTCCCACCCATTCTTCACCCTAACTCCCACTCCATTCCTTAGCTTAACTATCAGGAGAGGCCAATATTACATTCAAACTGTCAGCTGGTGGCATAAGCCCCTCAGAAACCAAGCGTATCCTCTTCTCTTTCTTCACTTTGCCTCAATACTGACTTGAGACTCCCATATGAAGGGTTCAGAGTTTCACCCCCTACTATTTCTTTCATTCCTAATCCAGCTCTTACCTCAGGCGCTGTCTATGGCTCTCACCTGCCCTCGGAGGCTGATTCTGGACATTCTGCTGATATCTTCTGGCAACATCCTCAGACGGTGGCTTAAGTGTTCCACAGCAAAAGCAGCAGCAGCAGCAGCAACAGCAACAGGTGAGCAGAGCGCACAGGAGGACCAGTGTCTGAAAGATAGTAAAGAATGGCCTCAACCCAGCATTTCTTCTATAGTTCCATTCCAGCTCCCCTCTCTCAATCTTCCTGGCACCCAGAAAATGAGACAACAGAAGCGTCTATCCTGGCAGAGAAGGGTCAGCTATCCGAGATCCCTCCTTCCCTATTTTTTAAAGATTTATTTATTTATTTATTTATTTATTTATTTATTTATTT
>NW_023253531.1:0-3524 GCF_002007445.2 Ailuropoda melanoleuca | reverse complement strand
TATCTATCTATCTATCTATCTATCTATCTATCTATCTATCTATCATCATCATCATCTATCCATCCATCCATCCATCCATCCATCCATCCATCCATCCATCCATCCAGGAGCCATGGGGCAGTGTTTGGAGGCATTTTTGATGACTGGGGAAGGGGGGTGTTACTGGCATCCCATGGGAGGGGCCAGGGATACTGGCAAACACCTACAGTGCACAGGACAGTCCCCACAACAAAGAATTATCTGGTATTAAGGCCAACAGTGCTGGAGTTGAGACGCCCTCGCCTAGTCTGAAGGGCCTGGTCTCTGGAAGCAGCAGGCCCGCCATTACTCGTGCATGACCTGGGTAGCACTGGTCCACCTCTCTCAGCCTTGCTCACCCCATCTGTGAGACGGCGGGGAGAACCGGACAGGGCTCACGGGGTCGTGGGATGACTAACCCAGATGAGGCCTGTGGAACCCGCAGGCCGGTGGCTGGCTCCGGCACAGTCTCCGGGGACAGTACTTTGACAGCTCATGGGAGGTACAGTGGTCGGGTGAGGAGACGGACATTCAGCTGCGGAGAGAAGGCGGGGGCTGTGTTTTCATGAACACAGAAGCCCGCGTCAGTTACTGGCGGTGGTGAGCTCCCCGTCCATGCGCTCTTCTCTGTGGGGAACTACACGCAATGGGGAAGGGACCCCACATGCCGAGCAGGACTGCCGGTTATGTCGTCGTCAGATGGGCAAACTAGCTCCCTTCCAAGGGCCCCCGGTTCTCAGGGCTTCACATTCACCTGTTCATCCGCACGCTGACCCTGGGAGGCAGGTACAACTTCATGGAAGGGACGGGGATCGAGAGTCGCTCTGGGCAAGGCCAGGAGCAGACAAAGGGGGTGATGAGACTGGGTCTGAGCTGAGAGCATCGAGGGCCACTGCTGGCCTTGAAGGTCTTACGTCACACTGAAAGCCACACATGCCCCCGGAAGCCCTCTTCAGTCACAGCGTCTGGAACGAACACGTGGGCGAGAGCAATACTTGAGTTCAGTAAGCCTCTCGGTGCACCCGGATCCTGAGGGATCACTCAAAGGCACTGACTGGCCGTGCTGGGGACACCTTCAGCTGCATGGACAGATTTCAGCGTCTCTCTGGAGACCAGCGGCAGGAGGGTGACCTGGTGGGCTTGGAGACACACTCCCAACTTTGACTGGGACCTTCACTGGACTCATTACTGGGGTCTTATTTCCGGTCCATCCTGCCCCTTCATCCTGGCTGTCAGGATACACTTCATACGCATGTGACTAAAACCCACACCCAGTACTTTTGTTGTTGGGTCCTGCTGCCGAGCCCTGGAGTGGCTGCGAGGCTAGAGTCCCGGCCCACCTGCCAAGGGCAGCGCAGGTGCGGGGGAAGAGCCTTCACCTTCTCTCGCCCACTCGAGTGTCCAGCTGCCTGTGCGCCTCCTTCATGAGCCAGTCACCCAAAGTGCCCAGAAGGCAGGTAGATGGACGCCCTGAAAAGTTTCTCTCTTTCTCCCTGTCTTTAAATTAGGCTAGCAGTGAGGTTGGTCCATCTGTCTTCCTTCCATCTTCCACACAAATATTTTTCTAGAAAATCCAATAAAGTTAAGAGGAAACTCGTTAACCTGGAGGCTCCTTGGGCTTTGCGTGTTTGCAAACTGATGATGTATTTCTCTTGTGCTTCACCCCAGGCAACAGTCTGCCGGCATCTTCAGTACACACGGAGATTAAACATTCTCTTCCCAAGGTCGACAAGCCGGGCGAGACAGAGAAGTAAGGCAGCGGGAAGGACAGATGGGCTGGGGGTGAGGCAGGGATGCAGGCCAGCATCCGAGGTAGAGGACAACCGTGGTCTGATTGTCTCCTTTCAACAACGAGGACAGCCACATGCCAGGGGAGACAATGCTGGAGAACGTGTGGGCAGCTGGAAGCACAACTCTGAGCTCTTGGCTCGAACCTGCTGGTTTTCTTTTACTCCAGATGTCTGGAACCCTGGAATCCTCCACCCAAATGGCCTGAACCTGATTTCAGGATCTGTGTAGCTCTTACCCCGTGTCAGTCCTCCCAAGGGTAGACTGTGTCCCTACTACCCACAGCTGGGCCCAAAGGGGACCGTTTAGAAGGGAGTGACCAAGGTGGATATGCAGGCTGAAGTGGGAGTAAAGGGGAGCAGGCCCAGGCTGGAAGCCGGTGCTGGGTGTGCCCCCCACTCTGGTATGGAGTCCAGAACGTGGGTCTCCATTCATACTCTCCTCCAGTTCCCATCAATGTCGGGGAGGGGCCTGCTGTCTGGCCTGCCCCCTCCCCTGGCCTGACATGGGGTGTGACCCTCGTTTCCCTTCTCATAGGGGCAGCCAGTGGGAACCGGCCTGCTCTCCGGTGCCTCCATGGAGCTGATCTATATAGTTTTCATGTTTACGGTATCTGTCCCCGGGAGAGGGATCTCAGCGACAGACATCTTCTCCCTGGACTGACCTTGAACAAAAGAGTTCTGGAGCCAGCTGTGACCCCGGCGGCAGCAGCAATAGCAGAGCTATTTTCCAACTCCTACCTTCACCACTCACTAGTCTAAGACCTTGGATAATCTCTCCAGGCCTCTCTCTGGGTTCACCTGTAAGATGAGGGTAACAGTAATACCCCCTCAACAGGCTCCTCCGTCCCTTCCTTGATATGGCCTCTCTGGGTAGAAGAGGAGGCGGCTGGAGAGAGGGCAGAATGAGTCATGGGAAGGGGTGTGAGGGGCAGATGGGACCCCCTCTGGACAGGCCAAGAGGCAGCGCAAGAGGAGAAATGAGATGGTGGAGGGGCCAAGAGGCAGAGCAGGGTCGGAGAGAACCCTTGGATGCCAACGCACTAGCAGAAAGGGTTGGCGAGCACAAAGACAGGACTGTCTTTCTTATGCAGGAAGGAGGGAAAGCTACTGAAAGGACGAGAAAGGTAGCATAGGCCAGTCCTACAAGGGTGTATGGCCTGTGCGTGCACACACACACGCACACGTGCACACACACGCACACACACACTTGGGGATTATTCCAGCTGAGACAGGTAGACTTCCGTCTGTCTGAAGCGGGTTTACATCTTCAGAAAACTTGGACGTGCATCCTAGTCTTGCGGTTGGCCACGGGCCACTCCAGAAAGGGGCTGAGTCTCATCCAGCCCAGCCCCACCCGGTGCTCGGCCCGCAGCCTGGGGCCAGGAGCACCGCAGGCACCCATTGTCCTCTGTGGAAATGGGCAGAACATCGATCTCAGAGTCTTCTTCCGTGTTTTCTGAATTCACACTGCTGCTACGGAAACCCAACTGTTTTCTCCAAAGCGAGAAGGAGTGATAGTTTGGCACTATCTTCTAGAAAGAACTCTTGGCTCGCTCGAAGTCTGTTACTATGATCACCCTTACTTTCCCACAGATGACTGCTTTTCCTCCCCTTCCTCGTGCCATTGGAAGGTCAGCTGGAATAGGTAGTACTACTCTCCAGTCAAATAAAGGCCTGGCAATCTTTTGGAGACTGGAGAGCCCCTCCGCAAGACCC
>NW_023253530.1:0-3515 GCF_002007445.2 Ailuropoda melanoleuca | reverse complement strand
TTTTCCACACTCTCACACACACACATCTTTTGCAACATAAATAAAACATAGAAACTAAAATATGGCATAATCGTGCAACCCCAAAATAAACATCATTCCAGTTAGTCTGTATGTATAAAAGCAAAATAATACTGAAATATACTATATAGATGTAATTTAACAGAACTGTGCTCATAGTAATTTGTACAAAAGTATCAACTTCAAATTGAATTTAATAAAAAATAAAATATTTTATCAAAATTGAAGAAATAGCTGAACTTCAATTATATATTTCCTCATTACAAAATATAACATTGCACAAAATGTCCTTTCAACATATAAAGGAAAAGAGAAAATGAAAGTAAAAACTTTAAGCATGTTAGGTCATTTCTCTAATGATATATTTCAACCCAAGCTGATATCTATGGATCCTTAAAGACAAAAGAAAAGAAAAAAAATGAATAGCATATTTACAAGTGCTCTCCTCCTTTATCCCACCATTTCCATTTCTGTAGTGTCATAGTTGCACAGTTTTCACTGTTGTAGCTTTAGGTCTAAGCATTAATGGGTCCTTTGCTCATTTTAGGATGGCTTCTTTGTTTCTCACCTTTTTGATTATTCCCTTGGTTGATTAGATTTCTCCATCATTTTCTTCTCAAGAAGGCCAAATTGATTCTGTATTCTCTTCATTGCTTGTAAGATGTAGGATCAATTCTCATTTTACAAAATTACAGCTGGATTGGAAGAGTGGGGGAAAGTATGCTGAATATGTATATACCTAGGACATCCTCTACAATTTGGTGAACATTATCTTCAAAATGTCCTTGACCATTTTGACATTTGGCACAGAGTACCCAACATAATCTACTTAATATAATTTTGAACACGTACTTTCTGGACAAAGCAAGGTGCACACATACATGCACACACACACAAACACAGCTTTACATGCAAGTACAGCCGGATCTACTGTAGAAAGCATTCTTGTGCAAAGAAACTATAGGCAGAGAGGTATTTTTATATTTTTCTCTATCAGGAAGTATATGAAAAAAAACCCCCACTGCATCTCAAAAACAGTGAAACCGTATTCAATTAAAATTTAATTCTGCAACATTCTTAACTTAAGGGTTATTTAAATAATATTTTTAGGCATCCATAAATAATGCATTTGTTACTAATTAGCAGCTTCTACATTACCTGCTCACCTTCTGTTTAACAAGCATCCTTATATATTTAGGAAAATTTACAAATGTACATTTAGTTGGGGCCGGGGAGAAATTATTGAGATTTGTTTTTTACAGACGCTAAGGGTTCTTGAAATAAATCTTGTTTGACAGAATAAAAATATTTGTTCTGATGACCAATTATAAGAATAGTATGTAAATTTCATAAATCTCTCATTCCTTCCTTATTCCTGGGAGAGTCAGTCTTGCATTAGAACAATCTGTGAGCTCTAGCAAGGTCTGTAAATTCTAACCAAAACAAGATAGTCAGAACTAGGGTGAATGATATGCATAGAGAGGACTGACTGGTCAGTCAGTCTGTTGTTTTGTAACATTTAGCATTACATTATCTGAGCTAGGAAAAGAAATCGAGAAATGGCTTTTTAACATTGTACTTTGTTTAATATTAATGATATTAAGGAATCACTGTGTTAATCAGGTGAATATGAGCTGGATATTTTGGGAGCCATCCTTGGGATCAGTGATCCACTCACCAGCATGAGGCAATAACTATCTCTTTTGTTTGTTTGTTTGTTTGTTGTTTAGAGAATGTGAGTGGGGAGAGGAGGGACAGAGGGAGAGAGAGAATCCCAAGCAGACTCGCTGCTTGCTTAGTGTGGAGGCCAACGTGGGGTTTAATCTCAGGACCCTGAGACCAAGATCTGAGCAGAAATAAAAAAAGTTGGATGCTTAACCAACTGAGCCACACAGGTGTGCCAATAACCATTTTTTAAAACAAAGAGTCAAATCAGATCCCCTGATAAATGATCATCCTACTGAAATTTAATTGGTACTTTCAGAGAAAAACCTGGGCTACAGAGGCAATATTTATCTAATCAAGTAACTGAACTGAGAATACTATATCAGAAAATTAGGTGTTTACTCCAATTAAGTGATGACATACAGAAAATGCATAAACTCATTATTTAACTCTCATATCAGACCTAAATGTGTGGGAAGGAGACTAAGCACAATAGGGATTCAGAAAAGATTAAAAATCTTCAAGGGCAGAGTTCTGGAGAAGATTTTTCAAGAAGTGAGACTTCAAATATACAGAGGGTTTGAATATGTATGAAAGGAGAATGTCCTCTCGATAATGTAGGACTTTGAATCGCTGCTTCAACAAAGGCCATTTTTATTTCTGATGTGTTAATTGGCTTCTGTCTATGTGATTCTCAGTTTAAATATCTCCAAAATTAAGATATTATCCACCATGATTATTTGTAGATGAAAATAAATGATCACAAATATAAACTGAATGTATTTATGCTATTAGACAAATATATTTTATATACAATAACTAAAGAAAAAAGTCTTAAATCCATAGCTTTAGATTCAAAGCTTTCATATACCCTGTATTGTCTTTTTTTCTGTGATATTACAAATCCCTAAGCCATGCAGACATGAACAAGACGTAAATAACATGCAAGTACTATAAGATCTATACATTTCAACACATACAGTCTCCTCTTCTTGAAATTGCATGCATAACCAGAGAAAGCTTTAATTCTGTTGCAGAGAGGTTTCTAATATAACTAAATGCTATTATGGTTTAATTGTCAGTATCTCTTACAAATGGTCATTATAAAATATATCTCCAAAGTCATCATTCAATATTCAGCTGATAAAATACACTTTGTAGTCAGTCACTGGGTAACTGTTGAATCCACCAAAGTATGGACAACTAGTGAGACTTTACAATGAGAAAAAGCTAATTTTCTCTAATCATATATTCTGTGTGGCTGTTATTGGTCATTCAGTTAAAAACAGTACATCTCCATGTTATAATCATCTAGAGCTCCCGGAGTCATGAACTCTTAATTTATTGGTTTATCACTTACTTCTGATTAGCTGTCACTCTCTTTGATACTGCTTTTGCCATTGCCCCTTGTGTTTTCATATGCACCTAGATGACCCTTCTGTTTCCCTCTCTCTTCAAATCCTTGGCCTTCTTTTTTCCCAATGATTTATGTTGATCTTCCTCCAACCATGCAATATGATGACCATACTTTCAAGTCTGGCTCTTATCACTAATTAAAAACTCTCCAAATCTCAATTTCAAGCAACCCATGCTTTTACTATCCCATCATCATCTGTGTTTCAGCTCAATGCCACTAATACACTGAATTAAACAATACTGAGACTGCGCTGGGACCTATAATCCCTCAGTGTTCCACATTGTGCAATTCCCTTTCCTCCCATGTCCTTAGTTTCTTTCTCATCCAATGAAAATACCATTTTTAGAGTAGGCAGTTACTTAGGTTCTAACAGGATGCCTGGAGGCCAGCAAAGGGAAGTCATGGCCAACAGAAG
>NW_023253529.1:0-3487 GCF_002007445.2 Ailuropoda melanoleuca | reverse complement strand
AAGCTATTGGTCAGAAAAACCAACCCACCCACCCACCCAGATTTAACTGTGGGAATAAAAGTAGAAAGTTATGAGTGAAGTGGGGCTTAGTTTTTAAAAAACAGTTTCTGAGAGGTATTTGGTGTTCATAAACTGTCCTTGAACTTTTCTGTGGCTTTGAAATTTTTGAAAATAACAACTCTTAAAAAAAGAAAGAGAAGATCCAGGTAATAATCAAGGGACAGAATAAGATTTTTGCATCAAAAAATTCAGTGTGGCCAACAGATTCAGCAGTCTGAAGCTTTCAAATATTTCTTGCAAAATCAACTCAATGTACTTGTTTTATTGGACAGGGCCAATTTCTGACACCAAAATACATTTTTTCATTTGTTCCTGTAAGTTTGAAATTTAAGGCTGAAACTTAACAGGGAATAAAATATTTTATTCCTCAAACATCCATGGAACAGCTAACACTAAGGAGATCCTATTAAGGTGCAGCTTCATGATCGGTGCTTTGGCATTTTGTATCATCTTTCCCCACAACTTTATCTAGGTTGTTCCTCACAAAAATCTTGTGACGGTACTTTTTACCATCATCCCTATTTTCAAATCTAAGAAAATAAAAGCACAGAAAGAATAAGCAATTTTCCTAAAGTCTCACAGCTAGTAAGTAGCAGAACTTAACCCAAGTTTTCTGATTCTAAATTCTGTTTTCTCTTATATAATTACACTATTTCACCAATAATACATATAATTTGTTCAACAGCTTAAAATAAAATGGACATATACACTTACACTTTATTTTTTGTGACCCTATGAAAGGGTTAAAGCAAATTTTATCCTTCTCATTTTATAAATAAGGCAGAAGTTAAGCGGACCTTCTCATGGTCCACAGCTACAAAGTAGGACTTTGAGTCCTGTCTGCAACAGGGAGAGACTACTGGGTAACATGAGGTGCTACTGACCCACGCTGCCTCCATACAGACTTGTAAGTTAAGTAAGTAATTGACCATTTATAAAACACTTTAATGTAGACAGACAGCCAGGCAGATACAGATATCCTTTCCACAGAGAAAAAAGGCAAAAAGTTGCTGATTTTACCACTGTGGGGGTCCGATATGATTATAGTGGAAAAGGACAGCATAATGAATAAAAACCAATCAAGCAATCCAGTATGCGAGCACATTGTAAAAATATGTTGAAAACATACCCATTTTGAGGTCCTCCATCATTTATCACATTTAAATGAGATAATTGCTTTTTCAAGTGGAGTTTATAACTTGCATTAATTCTTAAAAATAACATCTGGAAAAGAAAGAAAATGGTTTCTTAAAGCTCTACTGAAATAGAAGACACAAGCATCTGAGTTTATCAGTATTAAATCAGCATTATTTGGAGAAAGTATTTTTAAAAAATCTTTGCTTTGGCATATACTTTTAAGAAACTCCTCTGAGGTATTTAGTTGCTATTTTAGTATAATTTTTCTACATTTTTGGATAAAAGCTCTTTTTCCCTTTAGTGATATGACTTATAACTGGCTTTCTGCCCCATAAAGGTCCTCTGGGATATATAAAGGGGCTCAACCATGAACAGCAAAAAGAAATGGAAAATTCTGCAATATATTAAATATGAACTTGATAGAAAAAAAAAAGTCACAATGGCAAAGACAGGCAAAGATACTTTGATCCTTCTAAACTGCTACATTAATAGCAAGTATTTTATTGCTCCTGCATGCAGCTGTTTGATGCAAAGGCCCAAACTTCTGTGGGAAATACCTGACCTGAAACTATATATATTTAATCTTTGAAAACAATTTTGTGGAGTAACATGTATTTTCTATGGGGAAAAATATATATAAAGTCATCTATGGAAGTTTTGTGGAACTACTAAGTATTCAAGTGACAATACTGACATAAAATCTCATTCTTGCCCAGCTTTGACAAGAGTTCCCTTTAAATTATGATGCAGATAAAAACACATGACTACCGGTATGAACAGCTCCCTGACCTGGCCATAATTCGAACTCAGATGACAAATCCACAAGGTCAGAATGTCAGAGGTGGGAGATCTCACACTTGCAATAAGGATGGCTTGACTAGGAAGAAAAAAAGAGACCCAGTGCGTGCTCCGTACCCTATAGTCCCTTCTCAGTTCTCAGTGAGCCTCAACGGAGTCGGATGATATTTAATCATGAGTTCGGAATGACTAATGGAAACTTAGGGAAGCATGAAGAAAAACAGTAATAGCTACTGTAGGATGGAAGTCTGAGGTGGTATGGGAAAGGAGACCAGCAGGAGAAAGAGTAGGCAAGAGACACTAAGAAAGCTACCTTCTGCTCCCAAATACCACTTCCATGTACTCAACCAATTAGAGGCAAACCCAAATAACAAACTAGTCCGAATAGCAAAAATCCCAGTGAAAATTCATCAGTCATAAACTAGGCTTGTATTCTAACACTGTATCATTCTACAACTAGGCTTGAATGAGATAACTTGGTATAGAGACAACAACCTAAGGTAAGTAAAGAAGATTGGAAGAAAAGAAATACTGGGATCTTTCTTTAAAGCACCAGGAGAGGGGAACCAAGCAAGTTGGGGGCGGGGTAGGAATGTGGGTGAACAGTGAAAACTCTGTGATAACACTCATGTAGGGGAAGACGGTCAGGACAAAGGGTGGATACTTCATAGATGAAAGGTGCCAAAGACTACCCACTTTGCTATTTTCCTGGTTTATGCCCACTACCAATCACTAATGCTGACCTAACGAATATTAATGAAATATATTGATTGAGTTACTTTATGTGTTATCTCATTAATTCCATCACTAAATCCTCCACTATCCCATTTGGATTATAATATGAGCAACATATTTTACTGCTGATAAATGCCAACTCTGGTTTTCAAACTGATAATGTAATGAATGATGTAAGCAGAATCTGGCATCTCTGATACTCAATGGACAAATGAAAAATATGGTTTTTACAACTGCTGACATATAGCAGAGGCCTGTTGGAGCTAGGGGCACTTTGAAATCCGAAATTTTTATTCATGTTCCACAGGTCAATATAACAGCTAAAAAAAAAAATATTTCTACTGGAATATGAACTAGGCTTAACTGTACCAAAAGTATGTAAAAACACTCCAATTCTGGGGCACCTGAGTGGCTCAGTCGTTAAGCGTCTGCCTTTGGCTCAGGGCGTGATCCCAGGGTTCTGGGATCGAGCCCCACGTCGGGCTCCCTGCTCCGCTGGGAGCCTGCTTCTCCCTCTCCCACTCCCCCTGCTGTGTTCCCTCTCTAGCTGTCTCTGTCAAATAAATAAATCTTTTAGAAAACAAAAACAAAACACCACTCCAATTCTGCATGCATATGTTATAGATAAAAAAGTAGTGTTAGGAAGATTGGTTGGAGAAGAAGGGAAAGAAGAAAGGGGGGGTAAACAGAAGGGGGAATGAAGCATGAGAGATTATGGACTCTGAGAAACAAACTGAGGGCTTCAGAGGGGAGGGGG
>NW_023253528.1:0-3464 GCF_002007445.2 Ailuropoda melanoleuca | reverse complement strand
GTTTTGTTTCTTAAATTCCACATATGAGTGAAATCATATGGTATTTGTCTTTCTCTGACTGACTTATTTCAGTTAGCATTATACCTTCTAGATCCATCCATGTTGTTGCAAATGGCAAGATTTCATTCTTTTTATGGTGGAGTAATATTCCATTTATATATTTACACCACTTCTTTATCCATTCATCTATCCATGGACTCTTGGGCTGCTTCCATATCTTGGCTATTATAAATAATGCTGAAATAAGCATAGGGGTGCATACATCTTTTCACATTAGTGTTTTCATTTTCTTTTGATAAATACCCAGTAGTGAAATTACTGGATCATATGGTAATTCTATTTTTGATTTTTTGAGGGACCTCCCTACTGTTTTCCAGAGTGGCTGCACCCTTTGGCATTCCCACCAGTAGTACAAAAGGGTTCCTTTTCTCCACATCCTCACCAACACCTGTCATTTCTTGTGTTTTTTATTTTAATCATTCTGACAGGTGTGAAGTGATATCTCATTGTGGTTTTGATCTGCATTTCCCTTACAAAAACAAAAGAAACCTCATCTTAACCACATATGCCAGTGTGATTTCAGGGTTTGTTTTTAGTTTTATTTTATTTTTTTTTCTAAACTTTCGGTGCAATTTTTCAGTTGTTTCTCATTGACCAGTGATAGCTGGATTCACCATTTTAAGCTTCGTACTAGTTGTATCAAGTTTAATTTTCTGAGAGTCTCTTAATGGAATCAATTATGACACTATCATTTCTCTGATTTAATATGCTTCTCAGAATATAATTTTTTCTGTATTTTTAGTACATTTTCTCTACTCTTTATTATCATGGGGAAAGCAAATCCAAAGGGCATTTTATACAAAATTGTCTGTTTTCTGGAACTCAATACATTTTATAGTGCTTGAGACATTTTCATTGTCCATGCTGGTCCTTTTGCTTTCCTCAAAAATAAATTTATATTGATTCATGATGTACCACACTCCTTTTCCATTATTCTGGCTAGACACATTTCCAGATTATTTCTCCAAAGTTTAGTCTTTACAAAAGCATTAAATACAGCATGAGATAGAGTTTTGTGACATCATGGGGAAAAGTAACAGTTTTCAGCTAACAATGCAGTTTTAGCTTTTTATTACCGTACAAATTCTGAATATTACATTTGTAGATTTGTGTCAAATGTCCTCATGTATTTTGTTTAGAAATGTGTACATGCAAATGTTGGCAACTTACGATTCTAAAAATTATAAACTGTGAAAGAATATTTTTTAAGAAAAGAGGTAATGGTACCTTACGCTATTCTTAAGTGGGGACCTAATAGAAATATGCCAATTAGTGAATTAAACTTTCAACTACAAGCGAGAGAACAAGGTGAAAAGAATAGGAAAGGAACTCTTTTTCCCAGGAAACTTAAATAACTTGACTTGAGGTCAGCCTTCTGGAATGTAGTCAGGAAAACCAAAGTAAGAAACGAGATGCAACTGGCGGAAAGTCAGGAAAGACAGTAAAAGTGGCTCAGTGACTCCAGAGCAAGAAAAGGATAAAGGAACACATTGCCCCTTTATTACATGGAGAGAAAAGCAATAACAGTGGATACTAAAAAGCCATAGGTTTAAAATTGTTTTGTTGAGAATATTTTTTTTTCCAAAACTGAGTCAAAGCTTCACAGCTAAGGTGAGAGGATTAGAAGGGCTAGTGCATTGGAGATGCTGTTCAAAATGTTCTCAATACTGTGACTTGCTACTGCATGGCTTGTCTACATTCCTTATTCAAAAAGTAAACAGATATTATCGTGAATTTTTGTGAATTGTTTCATACACACACATACATCTAAACATTATCTATTTGGATATTCTAAATAGATTATAAATTCCTGGAGGGGAGAAACTGTTACATACTTGTATATACATGTGACAATTTCCAACTCAGAACCAAATGGATAGCAGATCGTCTAAAAATATTCATTAAATTGAATTCGGATTAGTAAAATATCTGACAACACTTATTAAAAGTGGCTTTCAGAAAAGTAAAATGCATACAATGTAGCAGCCTGGATTTAATAGTGATTTTGCAAATCATGCCTTAGATATTTATTTTCATCATGATATAAGTTTTAATTTTTAGCAATGTGATGGAAAATGCAGAAATATTTAGTAATAGGAACACTTTTAATTGAAAAGTTGTAAACGACCCAGTTTGGACAGTATGTATTTTATAAAAATCAACATTCATTGTGTGGCACACACAGTTAATGGACATAAAATGATCGAGGCATAGAACCAATAACTGCTATATCCAGACAAGGATTTTAACTGCATTCTGCAAGAAGTGTGATAGCAAACCTCCATTTTCGGTTTTGATCCAACCTAGGAGTGCCCCTCCCTTCAAAACATCATCTCCAGCATCCCCAGGCAGGCAGAATGCTGACCATGGGGAACCAAAGACAGCAAGCAGTATGCTTAGAAACAGAAAGAGAGCTCCAGGACCTCAAAACCCAATATCCTACGGTAGGAAGTACTGGAGGCCAGGAGAAAACAGGAAGGAAGGAAGGAAGGAAGGAAGGAAGGAAGGAAGGAAGGAAGGAAGGAAGGAAGGAAGAAAAAGAAGAAAGAAAGAAAAAGCAAGTATATGAGACTGTGTCCTTCAACAGGTTAGTGAGCAGTATATTTACAATCTGAATTTTGAGCTATTGTGGACAACAGACTGATCATTTTTTATATTAAGTAATGAGGGCCCTGATACAGAGAAGGGAGCAGCCCCACAAAATACAGCACAGCACAAGAATGGCTTGAGATACACTGAAGACAGTCCTAGACCAAGGTCAGCTAAAACAAAGACACAAGTCTAAACCTAACCAGAGTTCAGAGATGAAGATATGATTACAAAACTATCATGGTGGAGACATTGTGGTGTAGTAAACTGAGCAGACCCACTTGGCTCAGACCCTGGCTCTGGCATGTTGTAACGATTTAATCCTCAGAACAGGAAACCAACCATTCTGAGTCTCTGTAGCACTGACTTTACCTGTTGTTGTAAATGACAAGAGATTATTTGAAAACTTCTGCTCTGGCACCTGATAGACTTCAAATGGACAGCAAGTAGTACCTATTTGTATTATGTTCTTTCTCTTACTGTTTTACTAAGTCTTCTTTTAAGGCAAATGAATAGGATACTGTTCATGGTTCTCATTCTGTAGTGTCACTTCCATTGCTTTCAAATAATGCTATGTTTTCCTCATAAATCCAGTTAAAGAAACTGCTTCAGTCAAGGACGAGAAGTAAAACGGGTAAGCAATGCCTACTCCAGAAAGGTAGCCTCACGAGCCAGTGTCTATTCTGAGGTGGTATAGAAAATACTGGCAGGGGCTTTTACTAATTTTTTCAGCTTTTATCTTGAAAATTATGACTTCAGGAGGCAAGAGATGACTTCTTGAAGGATAGCAAAAGTACTACTCTTTTTTTTTTTTT
>NW_023253527.1:9701-13592 GCF_002007445.2 Ailuropoda melanoleuca | reverse complement strand
CCCAGCACCGCCCATGCACCTTCCCTGCACTATTTTTCTCTATACCAACTAACACTAGCTGGCCGAACGTACAGGTTACGTCCTTCTTATGTTGTCAGGGTCCCCGACTGGGATGCCAGCCCCAGGAAGACAGGAGCGTTTGTCTGCTTCAGTCCCCGTGGAAGACCAGAACCTAGAACAGAGCCTGGGGCAATGAACTGAACGAATGAAGTGACCCATATATTCCTTGAGCTGTATAGATTGACCTCTCTTCAGCAGTTGGTAGTGAAAGTTCAGAGCTTGCATAGAATTTTAGTGGCCTCTCTGATGTGACCCTGGAGCACTGTGGGTTATTTTGCAACCCCCACAGAGCCGGAAATCTGCCTGGCATTCAGAACACAGTATTGAGGGAAACCGTGTCACGTGACCATCTCCTTCACAGACTTGAGCCATTCACGGGGGTGGGTATCTGGGCCGTGGGCGAGCATCTGGGCCGTGGGCGAGGTCCCTCGTCCTGAGCCAGTGGAAGGGGATGCTTCTCCCTGGAGGTGACTCTTGGTCACGTTTTTCCTTCACCCCCTCCTCTGCCCTAAAAATAGCCAGGATGCTGGGAGCGGTTGAGGCTGCAGTGAGCTATTTTTAACAGATCTGGGAGTTGCGACCAGACTGGGCTTAGCTACAGCGAAGGGATGTCAGTGGGAGGTCTCACCTCAGAGAGTTTTGTGAGCGTCCCTCTAATGTGCAAGTGCCAATTTCTGACTTGATAGGTGATGTAAATTGAAAGTTATTAAGGAGGCGCCTGGCCGGCTCAGTTGAAGGAGTACGCAACTCTTGATCTTGGGGACGTGAGTTCAAGCCCCAGGAGGGATGTAGGGATCACTTAAATAAATAAAACTTTTTTTTTTAAAGATTTTATTTATTTATTTGACAGGGAGAGAGAGAGCCAGCGAGAGAGGGAACACAAGCAGGGGGAGTGGGAGAGGGAGAAGCAGGCTTCCCACTGAGCAGGGAGCCTGATGCGGGGCTCGATCCCATGACCCTGGGATCACGCCCTGAGCCGAAGGCAGACGCTTAGCGACTGAGCCACCCAGGTGCCCCAAATAAATAAAACTTTTTTTAAAAAGAAAATTATTAGGAAAGAAGGAGAGGAATTAGTGAAATGCAATCATTCATTCATTCATTCGTTCATTCAGTGTCAGGCTTTGCTCTGGGCACTGGGAAGTAACAAAAACAAAAAAACAAAACTCTTTGCCCTGGAAAAAGCATGAAGAGCTTAGAATATCTACTCATGTCACAAAGCAAGGAAGGGGCTTTCAAAAACTGAAGAATTTTCTCAAAAGAATACATGAACTCGATTGAAGGCACTCTCACTTGTCACAATTCACATAACATTCTACTCAGTTAGTCAAAAGCCAGTGTCATAAAAACCTTGCTTACAGATGTTAAATGCAATTTCTTTCAGCTCCAATCAGGGCAATTAGATGAACAGACAATTTCACATAACAAGAAAAATAACCAAATACCAGGGATTTTTGAACAGCAAAATGGCACGTCATTTCCCCTGGGATAGTCATGTTGACCCACGCGTTAGTCAAAACATGGAGCACAGCAGCCTTAAAAGTATCCCATTACCAGGAAGTGTAATTTCTGATTGACTTATTCCATTTTGGAATAGTAAGGGGTGACAATTTCTGGGTCCTTTCTAGGTACCAGAAACTGTCCTATGTGCTTTGGGTAGGTTTATCTCACTTGATCCTTGCCACAACCCAGCAAGGCAGATAGCAATCACCAGGTTCTCACAGAAGCAACTGAGCCTTCAGAGCTCATTTGAGCAGAGAAGGAGGAGGAGAAGGAGGGAGGAGGAAGTATTTTAGTAGTAGTCATTTTCCCTTTCAGTATGTGCATAAGTCTACCAGTTAGAATTTAATTCTGCTGCATAGATCGAAAAACTCAAATAAAACAGTGACTAAACAAGAGAAAGGGTGCTTTTCTCTCATGTAGGTTTACAGCAGTAAGCAGCTCACAGCTGGTAGGGCAGCTCCACACTTATCAAGGACCTAAAAAGGTCTTTTAACTTCCTGCTCTCTCATCCTGGGCTTCCATCCTCAAGGATGGGTCTCATAGCCACAAAATGGATGCTGCAGCTCCAGCCATCATATCCATGTTCTGGCACTATTAAGAGGGAAAGGGCTAGGGCACATCTCCCAAATGAGGCATCACCGTTAAAGGGTTGCTAGAAGCCCCTCTCGAGAACTTCCACATATATTTCACTGGGCCACTGCTATCTGCATTAAAGTTTAGGAAAGGTAGATTTTAGTTTTTGTTTCTTATTTTCTTTTTAGCGGAGCACCTTGTCATCCCCAACAAATGCCTGTGTGGGGTGAGGGGGTTTCTGCTGGAACAAAGAATGAAGGTTGGATACTGAGAACGTAGAAGCAAGCAGTCCCTGCGCACTGAGCACGCCGCATTTTCCTTCTGGTTTTTATTTCTTGCACAGGGATTCTATCCACGCCCCCTGTCCTTACCCCTCAGTGCACACCAGCCTGCCTCCCAGCTGCCCAAACCGGGGCTTTTGTTTGCCGCTGAATCCCGCTTTGCCCCACACAGGCCACGGAATTAATGCCCCCGAGGAGCAGCTCTCCAGCAGTAACTGATGGAGTTGGTGCATAAATACCCCAGCTCTCTTGCAGCTCTGGGGCACATGCCCTATGCTGGCTCCCAGAGGTCCCAGCAGGACAAAGCTTCAGTTGCTCCACAGGAAATTCCTTGGAACACTCCTTCATTGTCTTCCTCTCTTTCACCCCCAAATAAACTACTTGACCTCAAATCCTTGTCTTGGAACCTGCTTTTGGAGGAACTCAAGGGGGGGGGGGAGGAGAAGAAAAAAATGTGAAAAGAAAAACATCCACCCTCCCATTACACTAATATTTCAACATTTTCTCAGACCAACTTTCTCCCAGTCACTGCATTCCGTCTGCTGCATTCTTCAGCGTCTGTTTGCTTTTGTGGTGCTGGTGGTCAAAATGTGGCTCTTGTGATTAAACCATTGCAGAAAAGGACAAGCTGTAGAACCCAACCGCCTATGTTTTTAACCTTTTAGTTTTGAAATAATCACAGATGCCCAGGAAGTTGCAAAGATATGTACAAGGAGGTCCCGTGCACCCTTCGGCCACCCTCTCCCAAGGATGACATCTTGCATGACTGCAGTACAACATCGAACCAGACATGGACATCACTGGCCTCACTCTACGATTGGCAGGGCTTATTCAAATCCCATCAGTTACATATGCGTTCATGAATGTGTGTGTCGGGGGGGTAGCTCTGTGCGATTTTGCCATGCACAGCGTAACCACCAGCACAGTCAAGAAACTGCACCGTGCCATCACTACAAGACTCTGTCTTGCTACTCTCAAGCCACTAATCGGTCCTCCATCTCTGTAATTATATCACAAATGTTACATAAATGGAGTCACACAATATGCACCCCTCTGCGATTGGCTTTTTTCACTCCACGTAATTTCCGTGTCTGGCTGAGCCTGGTCAACCACAGCATGGGGAGGAGTAACAATCGCGATTGCGCCAAGTCACTAAGTTTGAGGAAACTTTGTTGNGTCACACAATATGCACCCCTCTGCGATTGGCTTTTTTCACTCCACGTAATTTCCGTGTCTGGCTGAGCCTGGTCAACCACAGCATGGGGAGGAGTAACAATCGCGATTGCGCCAAGTCACTAAGTTTGAGGACAGTTTCTTACTCGGCTATGGATAACTTGAACGGTAGTAGAGGAAAGAGACGAGTCTTTGTTGTTTTATTTTTTTTTTTAAGATTTTATTTATTTATTCAACAGAGATAGAGACAGCCAGCGAGAGAGGGAACACAAGCAGGGGGAGTGGGAGAGGAAGAAGCAGGCTC
>NW_023253527.1:0-986 GCF_002007445.2 Ailuropoda melanoleuca | reverse complement strand
TTTTTTTTTTAAGATTTTATTTATTTATTCAACAGAGATAGAGACAGCCAGCGAGAGAGGGAACACAAGCAGGGGGAGTGGGAGAGGAAGAAGCAGGCTCCCAGCGGAGGAGCCTGATGTGGGGCTCGATCCCATAACGCCGGGATCACGCCCTGAGCTGAAGGCAGACGCTTAACCACTGTGCCACCCAGGCGCCCCGAAACTTTGTTGTTTTAAAGCCCCGAAAATTTAGCCTATCCTGACCGACCTGCCCTCACTGTGTTCACCCTCTGCTCGAAGCTGGGGTTTCAAATATCTGAGCAGAACAGCGGCCTCAAACAAATGTGATTTACTTGGTCTTGTGAGAGATGCAGGGTTTGCCTGCTACAGTCAAGAGCAGTGGCATCTCTAGATGTCTGCTTTCCAAAAAGAGAAAGTGTTCTGACCCCTTTCACTACCTTGGAGATACCAAACATAATTCTCTTGCCATATTCAAGGTACTAAAAGGCAGACCTCTCCTTTCTCTGATAGAAAGCAGGTTTGGTGCTCACCCCTGTGTTCTCCTACATTTCCCAGACTCCCTTGCATTTGGGACAGGCCCACGTGACTCATTCTAGCCAATAGATGATCATGACTGGGGCGGAAGTGGTAAAGAGCAGGCGCACCTGTCCCAAGGTGACTAGGAGAGCCATGTGAGAGGTGGTGCTGGTGCACAGTGGAGGAAGGTTGGCTCTCTGAGTCACTGCTTGGAGGCGAGCCCTGCTAACCAGCTTTACAGAAATGAGAAGCAAGCTTGTTCTGGGAGAAGCCACTAAAGGTTCCAATTTTTTTGTTATTGCCACTGAATGGAGACTTGCTCTGACTTGCGAGCCTACTTCCTGGACAAAGGAAGAATTCTTGGGGACATTTTATAGACATTACATTTCATTTTCCGCAGCTACAATTTGTGTAATTCATTTTGCACGAAAACCCCACGGAACTTAGAGAAGAACCAAGATCAGAGGGCA
>NW_023253526.1:0-3452 GCF_002007445.2 Ailuropoda melanoleuca | reverse complement strand
TTTTTTTTTCCTTTACTACTTACTGATCCCCTACCATGTGCCAGACCTAGGATAGGCAGTTTGTAGTTATGATCTCTGTCGTTAACAACAACACTGAGGTGATAGATACTATAATCCATGTTTAATGGATACAGATGTTGAGACTAAAAGAAGTTAACTAACTAATTGACATGAGGTCATGTATCCAGTAATTGTCAGTACTGGAACTCAAATCCAAATTTCTCTGATTCCAAACCCAGTATACTTTATTCTGTGCCAAATTGCTTCCTAAGAAGTAGATATTTGTTTTCAGGAAGAAGATAGTTTGAGGTCCTAACAGGCCCTAAGTTGGGCCCTAAAATCTTCAGTTTTTTCCTAGTTTAAATTTTTTCTCTAGTAATTTGTTTCATCTTGTTCCTATGTCTCTCTTGGTTATTTGCTTTACTCTCTAGCTACAGAAGAAAGGAAACCAGCTGAAGTTCTCATTGTCGAGGGACAACAGTATGCTGTCGTTGGGTGAGTGACACATTTTTCTTTATTAGTTGAGTCAGTTATTTAAAACATAGGTCTTCTAGTTCCCCCTTGATGTGAATTGGAGATTTTAGAGTAACAATTTTAAATCTTATGAATAATTATGATTTATTTTCTTAACTACCCTTTATCTTGTTATTCTTGGTTGATGGCATTAGTCACTCTCTCGCTATCTGGCTTTCTGGCTCTTCAGGCAAAAAGGCCACTCCCAAAAATTTAACTCCCTGGCTAAGAGGAGAATATTTTATCTTCTGAGAGAAGATTACAAAAGATAAGCAGTGGACCTTACCAAGTAAAGCAGACACTAGAAGTATGCATGGAGAGTAACACACGGCCTGACAATTAAGCTGGTATAAGGGCTAGATATTTACTTTCTTGAATCACTACTTCCTGATAACCTTCAGACTTTTATAAAACATCATTTTACATGGATCGCTCATTTCTGAGCATCTCATTGAACTTGGATGTCCTATAATGAATGGCTCTATTTACCTTAATCTCAATCTTATTTAACCTCCCAGTGGTGTTTCTTTTTAATATGACATGTTCAGCTAATGAGCTGGTAACTTTCTCATCTCAGGAGAACCTTTTGTGACATACCAGTAAACTTATTAGGAGATACCATTGTTCTTTGAAGTCAGTTTCTCTTTCATCTCACTAAGAAAATCAAGATTAGGTTCCTGTCATTAATTCAACAGATTGAGTACCTACTGTATAATCAGAAACACTGGGTAGGCTTTTTGTCAGTGTTTTTGAATTGGCCAAGGAATGGGGTACCTGCCTTATATAATTTGGGGAGAGGGTGGCAGAAGGAGAGGGAGAGAGAGAATCCCAAGCAGGTTCCATGCCCCAGGATACCTGCCTTATTGAAGAGACTTACCTAATAGGAATGCCACACAGAGAGTGATGTGCCAGAGCATAAAACGTAAGGAAGTACTCATTCTCAGTGCCATCAAAGTGCTTGACCCTACAGTTGCATGACCCTGAAAATAGGTGCCTCCTTCATTTTGCATCCGAGGACTCTGTCTTGCCTCACCTTAAGTCCCTACTCTGCTGAATTTATAGGTAAAACACATAATTTCACAGTAACCAAGATTAGTATTGATTTTTATGTGTTGAATCATTTTAACCTTATTGTTTTGACTTCCTGTTGGGTCATCTTTCTTTTCTTACAGAACTGTATTGTTGTTGATAAGAATTATCCTTGAATATTGCCAGTGTGTGGACAATATCCCATCTGTTACTACTGACATGCTTACTCGTCTGTCAGATTTATTGAAGGTGTGTATGATTTCACTCTGTGATGGAAAAATAGTTGAAAGAAGTATTTCATTAGGGTATGACTAATCTTCAAACTAAGACGTTTCAAGGTTAAGTTATCTTTAAGACATTAATTTTGTGACATTTGATTGTGGTTGAATCACAACATGTTACTGGAAAAAGGCCGCCTGCTTCCTTCTCGCTTTTAGTGATTCCTCATTATACCCATAGAGTTGTTAATGACATTGGAGACAGGAGATGATTTGTTCGTTAGGTGCTGAACATGACTGAGGCCACTTAGGTCAAAAAACCTGGACTGGTTTCAAATGTGCATGGAAGGAATTCACTGAACTTTACAAAATTCATCTCACTAAGGTTAGAGATTTTTCTTAAATCATTCCATTGATGTAAAATGAAAATGTGGTGATAATCTCATTCAGCCATTTCATTTTAACAGATATTCTTAACTGCTAGCATAAAGAAAAGGCTTTTTTCCAAATGTCTAATCAGTTAATTCTGCCCCCAAATTGAGTTATCATATTTTAGTCCAGAAAGATTTTGTTAGCCTTTTGAAAATAGGACCCTCCAGTAAGGATGACTGAAACTGAACTAGTTTTTTTTTATTGAAGTGTAGTTAAGATACAGTGTATTGTTAGTTTCAGTGAAGCTGAACTAGTTTTATGAATGCAGATTAAAGATTAATTTCTGAACAATTGTTTTTTGGAATTTCACTTTTTTCCTACCAGACAATAAATATTATCATCATCCCTCCCCTTTTTTTGTCATTACATAAATAGATCCTAATTGTTCCTACTAGAAAATTCACTTGGTCCTTGAATGAGAGGAAAGAGGAATGTATTTTTAGAACTGTAGACACATTGCCAGCATATATAGAAAAATTTTTAATAAATTGTTGGATTTTTTTTTCCTTCCTTTGTTAGTACTTCAATTCAAGAAGTTGCCAGTTAGTTCTTGGAGCTGGTGCACTGCAAGTTGTTGGACTAAAAACAATAACTACAAAAAATTTGGGTATGGATTCTTGCTTTTAATTCACATGCTGAGATTTTACTGTGAGGTCGCCATACTTGTGTTTTTATTATACCTGATGTTTTTATGACTCTAATTAAAGGCTCTAAAAGTAGCAAATGCTGCTTTACTCTTCTATGTATTACCATAACTGAAAAATTAACTTCTGAGGTAATGTTATGAAGAATTTCCATTCTAACAAATACAAGTTATTTGGAAGTTGCACCACTATAGAAAATGTTAAGATATGTAATACGTATGAGGTGCTGTGAGGTGAAAGGTATCTGAATGTCAGAAGAGAATCTGTTGTCTCATTAGCTTCCTCATGTCAGTAATACTAACACTTTGAGTTCATTGGGAAAAGCAGCATGTTTACTACATTATTCAGTACCAAATCATTTTTTTTTTTAAGATTTTTATTTGAGAGAGAGAGAGAGAGCCCACAAGCGGGAAGGGGCAGAGAGGGAGAGAGAAAGAATCTGAAGCAGACTCCGCATTGAGTGCAGAGCCCAATGTGGGCCTCGACCACGACCATGAGATCATGACCTGAGCCAAAAGCAGGAGTCAGAGGCCCAACTGACTGAGCCACCCAGGAGCTCCCCAAATTATTTTCTTAAATGAAGTGAAATAATGTTGCTTTCTGCCAGTGTGTTCTT
>NW_023253525.1:0-1712 GCF_002007445.2 Ailuropoda melanoleuca | reverse complement strand
TCTCCTCTCCACTCCAGCTGCCCTTTGAACATACACCGGTCTGGGTACCCCCACAGGCTTGCAGCTCAGCTCTCAACCTCAGTCCATTGGAATGTGACTCTAGCAGCTGTCCAGATCTTACTGGGGCATTCTCCTGTCACCCAAGCATCAGCTGCTGGCTAGGACTTGTGAGTAGCAGCTAAGTGTGGGATTCAAAGCTAGTACTTCTGTTCTTACCACATCTGCTTTCTATGGTTTACTTTCCTAATGATGTGTTTGCCATATTAAATGTATAGGCCTCGAAGAGAAGAAAAGAGAACTTTCATCTTAGTGCTTCTCAAAGTTTGCCTTTTGCTTAAGAGACGTATGATAGCCATGTCAGAAGAAATATCAATTGAAAGATGCTTTTGAAGCATTAATTCATGAATACTCTTGAATCAATAAATTCATTGAGCAATAAAGATACTAGAGCAACATCCTGAAAATGAATCAGTCAGCATGACGATGCCAACCTTGCCTGGTTGACTTCTGGACTGGTCTGCCGTCCCACAGTTATGCTTCACTCTTATTCATGGGAACAGAGATGCAAATGCTTGTGTTAAAGAAACTTCCATGTCTTCCGTTCACTCTGTAGAGCACTGTAAGGCTTCCTCTTCCCCAGAGGTTGCAACATAGACCTCTTCCCTTGATCATGAGCAAAAATAAATGACCACTTCATGTGCTGATTTTCTAACACCGCCAAGATTTTAGGTCAATCATCTAAGGACAAAATAGCTATAGTGTGAAACCTTAATACAAGCCTGGAGAGTTTAAAATCTAATTTAGAGACATCATACAAGGAATGATCACTACATCAAGGGAGATCACTTTTACTACTCGAATGACATTTAATTCCAGTGTTTTATTTGTAACTTTAATGTCGTATGAACATGTTTTATACGAAGTCATAAGAAGAGAAAAAGAGGAAAGAAATTATTTGGAGCCTAAATATGCCAATAAACATATAAGCTGGGAAAAAATGAGTTACTTCTAACATCAGATTGCTCACCGCATTTGTCTTGTACAATAGCAACAAAAATATAAGTCCATGATGTGGGACTGTGTGTGAAAGTCGCCAGAGTTTGTCATTTCCGTTTTTTAAAAGGAGAAGCAAATGTGTCTGGCTTACTCAATTTTTTCCTATCTTCAAGTTTTCACCTTGCAGTAAACATCACGGAGACTCGCTGACTCACAGCACTTCCCTTCTCCTTGGTCTTTGAGAACCAATTGGCAAACCAATGTCGCGAGTCATTTATTCACACAAATCATAAAATTGTATTCGTTTATGTCTGTTAGCTGACAAAAGTCTCCATGAGAGTATCTCTAAAGAAGAATTACTTTTTAAACACTAAACCAAATGATAAATCCAGCAGTAAGTGTTCGATTTGCAGGGGAGGCCCCACCTGATTTTCCACGTCTGACAGGTGAAGCACGTGTTCTCGGGGCACCCGTAACGCCTGGGATTTACGTTAACACTGTTGGCACCACAGGCTTTAATATTTACTGGCTTAAGGATCTCTGCCCCCGGTCATGTGACTTTTTGGAGGATAGAGACTGTCTTACCCATAATTGTTTCAGGAAAGTGAACAAAAGGCCATGTCTGCCAGCAGATAGAAGATTCTCCGTATGGGTTGTCAGGTTTTCACTTCAGGCTCTCCATCCCACTGCACAAACACCTGTAATTTCTTTGCCAC
>NW_023253524.1:0-3441 GCF_002007445.2 Ailuropoda melanoleuca | reverse complement strand
CCCCCCCCCAATAATCATGTCCAGCTCACCTGCACACAGCTGTCACCGTGATCTGCAGAAGGGCCCATCTAATTACATTATGGTTTCTGTTAAAGCCCTTGCTGGCTTCTCCATTTGCATAGGATAAGGGCCAAGTCCCTTAGCTTGGCACACCGATCCCTGTGACCTAATCCTCATCTCACCTCTGAACATGCCTCCCTCACTGTCGACTTTCAAGCTGAGAATTGCAGTTCCTTGAATAGGCCCTGATGCTTCACACTTCCTTGCCTTTGTCCCTGCGTTCCCGCCGCCCAGAACAGAGGACGCACATTGTTTTCATTACAGACCTGCCTTGAGCCCACCAGGTGGCACAGTCCACACCACCAACGCGTGTCCCGCATCTTCACTCAGTGCATCTGAGCCCTGGCATCACATAATTTATTTCCTTGGTTTTCTCCCTTGATTAGACTTTTAAACTCCTATAGAATAGAGAATCTATCTTAATGACGGTTTAATCTCTAGCATCTAAGTCCTTGCAAATAAGTATTCAGTGACTGCTGAGTGAGTGTAAACGATGAGAAAGAAAAATCTTTGTAAGTTTTCAGGAAAACTGAGAAAACACCACCCAACCTCGCTGATATCCATAATCTGAAAAACGTTAACGGAGACACCACACTTTCCCTGCTTTTCTAGAATGAGCATTTAAACAGTTTCTCTGTCTCTGCTTTTCTCCCAGTGAATCAGAGATCTGAAGATGGGCCTTCAGGGGATCTATGGTTAAAGAGTGGAAAGCAACCATTATCTTTGAGATACTTCCCTGTCAGAAAAATTGTATTGAGTTAGAAGACTTTTGAGTTGTCTTGCCATCCCTTTATCAGCAGGGCATACATCTATGTCTTCCGGTATTAATTGTAAACTCCGTGAGAGCAAGATCTGTGTCGAATTCATCGGGGTCTAAATCCACCACGTGCACCATGCCCAACTGCCATCCGTCAAATGCACGGGGTGTGTTAGGCTACCCATTATTGAGAAGAGAGAGAAAGTAACCTGTAAGGTTGGTGTGATACTTCAGATTCTCTTTATGCAAAGAATACTCTTTTGACTTCTCACTTTTCACGTTGGGAACAAAAATAGGCCCCCATGGGAAGAAAAACTAGCTCTGGGGTTTTCATCCTGAAAACTGAGGGTAGGTGGTTGTATTTTCCAAGATGGGAAATAGGAGAAAAGAAGTTTGGGTTCAGTTCAGTTTGGCCATGTTCATTTTGAGACATCTAGACTTTCAAAGGGAGATACTGGGTGGGCAGATAAATAATGACTCTGGGGCTTTGGGGAGATGTCAAGGTTAAAGATGTAAATCAGAGTGTCAGTAACATGGCATTTGCAGCCATGGGCCTGGATTTGATGACTCAGGGACAGCATGAAGACAGAGGAGACAGGAGAGAATAAGAGTGGGGCACTCCAAAATTTCGAGGTCAAGAAGAAGAGAAAGATCCAGAAGAGGAATCTAAGAAGTATCATTCAGTAGGGTAGGAGGAGAGTGGTATTCAGGAAGCCCAGGGTGGAAAGTCCCAAGGAGGGATCCACTGTGTTAAAAGCTTTCAGACTGTCAAGTGAGATAAGGCCCAAGAATTAAATGCTGGATTAAGCAACATGGAAAAATCCCGAAATTTAGATTACTGTGGTTTGCTTCTTACAGATCACATCGTGCTTGGTTGTTGTTGCTGTTGTTCCATTTGATTTGTCATGCTATGCTTTTGTGCTTGCCTCCTTGGGCACGGGCCTTTCAGACTGAGCAGTGAGGAGTTCCCCATGTTTCTGGTGGGGAGTTAAACCTCAAGGAACTGAAGCAAGGGTCACATATCATTAAGGAAAGGTCGATTCCCAGGCAGGAATTGGTATTTTCTTTCCTCCTATTTCCATATTGCAAAGATGCCTCAGGCTTCCTGGAGTTTCTATTAAGGATTCCAAATCTCCCAGCAATGATTTTTAAATACTAGTTTTCCCTAGGACAGTTCTCTTTAGCTTGGCTCACCCCCACAATACAGTCAGGGCCCTTCAATCACTGTAAAAGTCTTTTATCCCTCTGACTCCACTCCCTCCCGTACACTGTCTCTAGATTAACCTCTTCAGAATAGTGCGTTCATAACAATAATAGCTATAATTAATCTGTCCCATATTATCTTCCTCAATCTTGTGCACATAGTAGGCACTCAACAAATATTTGTTGTGTGGTTTGAAATTAGGTAATTTTTCTAAGTGCATTCTTAAATTTATTCCTTCCTTTTGATTAGCAAGATTCATTTTGTTTTTGTTCTCCTCTGCCTAGCTATTTTTAAATATAATGAGAGAACAGTATCTCCAGATAGTGTATGAAAGCAGTTTAATACTTTAATAATTCCATATAATTCCAAATGATCTTTTCCCTCCCATACTTTACAGTAAATAATAAGTACATAGATGAAAAATATGTGTTTTGTATCCAAGGGAAGAGCTATTAAGTATTACCAAAAGATGGAGAACATTTTTATCTTAAGTCAGCCACATAAATACCCATTAATTTTTTAAATGATTTTATTTGGTTGATGGAGTATTACATCTCCAAATTACATAGCTTAGATTTCCCATTACATGCTCCTTATGGATCATATGCATATTCACAAAGTTATACAGAAGATTCTACGATGGGAAGGAGCCAATTTTCATTTTCTCTGTTCTTGTTTGAAGAACCAAAACTGTTAAAGGGATAAAGCACTCAGAAGTGTCTGTTCCAGGTTAATTGTCTCAAATTGCTCATTTAAAGCACCATTATAGTAGAGCAAAGCCAGTTAATCTACTCTGAAGCTTCCTTTTTTATGACCGTAGCTGCATTTGGTGAAATGGCACCTTTGGCAAATGCCCAAATTGGATAAAATTGCCATTTTTCTTGGATCCTAGAAAGAATAACACATGTTTTGAAATCTCTTTATATCATGTGGCTCTAAATGGTAAACTGCATGTTAGTCTTGCTCTGGAATTCACTCTCTTTGGCATTTTCTGATTTGACCCTAAATTTCCTTTGCTTTACTGAAGTGAGTAAATGATGTGCTTTTGTGCACAATGCATAGGTAAGAGTTGGGGGAAGGGTGCAGAGGGAACTGGCGTGGGGAATCGTGGCAATATTTTTAAACATCACAACTGTATAAGAAAATGATGGGTCCCTGTGCTGACACTTGTGCACAACTTTCAGCTGATGGTACCTTTATTATTGGAAACACTGTAGTTTGAGAGCCTCTTCAATGTCGACATAACTAGCAGGTGCTGCGATCATAACAGTAAAAACATTCACTTATTAATCAGTGCACATAATTCCTCTCTAATGCTGTCAGTTTAAGATGGCAACCTATACAGACATATATATATATATATATATATAAATATATATATATATATATGAGAGAGAGTGTGTGTGTGTGTATATATATA
>NW_023253523.1:0-3433 GCF_002007445.2 Ailuropoda melanoleuca | reverse complement strand
GGGCTCGATCCCAGAACGCCAGGATCACTCCCTGAGCCGAAGGCAGACGCTTAACCGCTGTGCCACCCAGGCGCCCCCCACTTTTCTGTTTTTTTTTTTAATTTCCTACAGCCAATGTGTTTTATAATATATAATCAGAAAAAAGTTTAAAATTTATAAGATTTATGACAAAAACTTATTCCCAGAATTGTTTTCAGTGGGAAGCTTTCTCAGTAGTATACTACCTTGACCAAAACTCTTCCTGGCCCAATATATTTATATAATACCATATTACTGACTATAGTCTTGTTTCACCAAATATTTACACACTTGAAAAACGCTAAGGATGTTATGTAATAGCACAAACAAATTTCTACCCCAGTGCTACTCAAATTGAGCAATAAACTTGTAGTGTAAAACTTAGTCATAGCAACAGTGTGTTTGTTAGTCTGGACTTGCTTCACATTGCTGAGAATAAGAAGGAAAACTTTAAATTAGGGGCAGGCAATCGAACCAAAGGGTCAAGTAATTTGAGACTCTCCTTTACTGTTAGGAAGGCAAAAGAAGATAGAAATTGACCACAAGAGATTATCACGTTGAACAAAAAAAGGTGGTTGGGGTGGTGGTATTAAGAGTAGGTGATGTTTTCCTTTTGAGAAAGTCTGTAGCTGAGTTAAAAGAAGAAAAAAAATAAGCTGCCTAGAGCTAGAACATACCTACAAATCTTGTAGCATGCTCATTGTTCCCTCTAAAGCATAACAAGATTCAGTACAGGTCTATCTCATTTTAAGATGGTCTAAGATAGTAACCTTTCAACTTCCTAGCAGAGATCAAGGTTCCAAGATGTCACTTTTTTCAAAGGCTCAGCTCCATAAATATTTGATTCATGGATATAACTAATGGGTTTAAAAATATGATTTTTAATCCCATGGTGTATCACAATAGGGCTGGCTTCACAAAGTGGCTACTTCAGGCAGAAAAGCAGACATTGAGTAGTCGGCCCCCAGGAGCTCCAAGAGCTTACTCTTAATTAATTAGTAAACCTCAGTGGCTTATTCTTATGATCCAGGTTGCTCCCATTTTTTTTTTTTTTTAAAGTCTCTCAACCATAAGCCCTTTCTAGTTTGGCCAGACTCTCTTAATCTTCATAAGAAAACAACTTTAAAACATAGTAGTCACAATTTCTCACCTACCATTTATTCTTCAACTCACTGCACCGTTTTTATGTCCACCTTTATCCATGACCCTTACCAAAATTGTTCTCACTGAGGTCACCATTGCATAGTCTAGATGGCAAGTATACTAGATACCTTTCAGCTCTTATACTTGACCTCTGTATGAATAAATGTAATTAGCCCTTCCTTCCTTGAAATTCCTTTTGCCCCTTCCAGGACAATAGTACTGCCTGGTTCTCCTAGCTCTTTGATAGTTCTGTCTTGGTCTCATTTAATGATAACTATTCATCCCCCACCTCTTAAATATTATCATTCCCTAGAACTCCATCATAGGTCCTATTCTTTTTTTTCTCCCTAAATGCTCTTGCTGGAAGAATTCATCTACTCTCCTGGCTTAATGCAGAAATGCAGATAATCCTCAGATATTTAGTAAGTACTAGACTTGACTACTGGGCATTTTCACCCTAATGACCTGAGACATTCCCCTCACACAATTATACAAAAAATGGAATTAAACAGCTGTATATCTATGTCATGTTCATCTTTCATCTCTGAAACACGGCAGTTTTTAGCAAGGCTTGGACTTAACGCATGTTGTAAGTGAATTAATGAATGAACTAAATGAGTCACAATATTGACGTTGCATTTGGAGAGGCAGAAATATCTATACTTTATTTTTTAATTACAGAAATAGTATTTTTAATCTATGTGTTTATCTATATGTCTATCTACATATCTATACATGTATTTATATTTCATTTACCTACAGAAGTGTTATAGTTTAAGCCATCTCCCCAAAATTTGGCTTAAAACAACAAATTACAATCTCTCACACTTCTATGGGGTGACTGGACTTAGCGGGGTGGTTCATTACAGTTAGATCGGGACTGGGGCTGAAGTCATTTGAAAGCCTGAACTGGGATGGATGTCCAAAATGGCTGCTTCACTTGCATGTTTGGTATTTCATTTGAGAAAGCAGGAACAAGTGGAGGTTGGCCAGGCATATCTCTCTCCCAAACTGTCCTGTCCACATAGTTAGTTTGGAGTTCCTCTCAGCACAGCAATCTCAGGGTGGCTGGACTTTTTTACATGGCAGCTGGCCTTCCCCTGAACATGCTTTATAAGAGGGGCAAGTAGATGATACGAGGCACTTTATGACTTAGCTTTAGAGGTCACGAAGTGTTACTTCCACAACCAATTCTATGGTTTAAAGTAATTTGCAGGGCTAGCCCAGATGCAAGAGAGAGGACTATCAAAGGGCATGAATAGTAGGAAGCATGGTTCACTGGGAGACAATTTTTGAAGACTAGCTACTACACGGATCAATAAATCAGAAAATTGGAAAACACTTATTTTCTTACTAATCTAATGCACTTAACAGTGATTTTTATGTTACCTTCTAGGATTTTTCATATGCAGTATGTGAAAGGCACAAACCTTAAATTGTATAATTCAATGAATTTTGATAAATGTATAACACCCATGTAACCCAAGATTCAGAATAATATTTGCATCACCCCCTTGAGTTTCCTCATGCCTCTTTTCAATCAATCCCCAAAACCACAGGCTATCACCATCACACAGGATTGGTTTTGCCTCTTCCAGAACGTCACATAAATGGACTTCTTGCATTCAGCATATGGTTTTGAAATACATTCATGATGTTGAACATAACAACTGTTCATTTTTATTGAAAGGCATTCCATTCATGAATATACAGCTGACCCTTGAACATGAGTTTGAACTTATACTAGATTTTTTTTCGATACATACAATACAGTCCTATAAATAAATGTATTTTCCTTATGACTTTAATAACATTCTCTTTTTTCTAGCTTACTTTATTGTAAGACTACAGTATACAATACATATAAAACAAGTGTTAATCAACTGTTTATGCTATCAATAAGGCTTTTGGTTAACAGCAAGCTATTAGTACTTAAGTTTATGGGGAGTCAAAAGTTACAAATGGATTTTGGACTACCCAGGGAGTTGACACACCTCACTCCCATGTTGTTCAAGGGTCAACCGTACTACAGTCTATGTAGCCACTGCCCTATTGATGTACACCTGAGCTGTTTCCAGTTCAGGGCTATTATGAATAAAAATGCTATGAACATTTTTGTACAAATCTTTTTCTGAACATATGTTTTCACTTCTTTTGGATAAATATCAAGGAGTGGAATTACTGGGGCACCTGGGTGGCTTAGTCGTTAAGTGTCTGCCTTCGGCTCAGGGCGTGATCCCGGTGTTCTGGGATCGAGCCCCACATCAGGCTC
>NW_023253522.1:0-3424 GCF_002007445.2 Ailuropoda melanoleuca | reverse complement strand
GAGCCCGATGTGGGGCTCGATCCCACAACGCCGGGATCACGCCCTGAGCCGAAGGCAAACGCCCAACCGCTATGCCACCCAGGCGCCCCTCACTTGCTCTTTAAAAAAAGAGTCTAGAGTCTAGCTAGAAAAATAGAAAAAAAACAAAGGGTTTGGGTGTGTGTGTATGTGTGGGGGAGGAGAGGAGGTTGTGTTACCCTTATGGACTCAAATCAAGGGTGCCCAGAACAAGAGAAAAGAAATGCTAATGGTGGTACTCAGAAAATTCTACAGAAGTTATACCCAAAGTGAAACATCCACACGAGTAACATTTTATAGAGGCTACAATAGGCCCCAGTGATTCTGCCTGCTGAGACAGTTCCCTTTCACTGACGCCGTCCTGGTAAATCGGAGCACAAAGACCCAGACCCCAGGCCACGGGCCCAGTCAGCCGTACCTCCTCACACGTCTGCAGGTGGTGGGCAATCACCCTGGAGGCAAGTCTCAGAGCTACACTTTGAACTTCAGACCTAGAGAAAGTAAGCCAAAAACACAGAAAATAAAACCAAATGTACTTTGTATACAAGTGGGTTTTTGTCGATAGTCTGTACTCCGTGCCATTGTGAATGGTGGAAATGCTCACCTCAGGGCCATACAGATGCCTCCAGAAGTAATTACCTTTTGGTTATTAATGTGAAAACCCTGACATCATTCTACAGCTTGAGCTTAGAGCATGCTCCTAGACTGAGATTTAGAAGGATAAACAGGACCTAAGTCCTTATGCGAAGACGGTGCCCGACTTCACTGTGTAACGACTGCTGGGACAGACCACACGTCATGCCGAGGTTGCACGGGGAACATCGGGGGCAAACCTTTCGTTGGAAGCAATATCCATTGTCCAGATCAGGAATTCCTTTGCGGTGAGGTGGATACACTGCTCCGTCTGGGGAAGCCACTCGCTGGGGTCCATGCAATGGAGAATTTTCAGTATCTGTGTGTGTCAGATCCATGGGGAAAAAATACTCAGGAAAAAGCCTCCAGAAGCCAAATCATCATCATTTGTACCATTAAGGGGGTCTTTCAAAAAGCTTCACTGACTCCTTATTTCCCCCTTAATATTTTGGGGAGACCAAGACAGGGTGGAGCAGTGACACACCCAAGGGACCTTCGTGACCTGGGATCAGAGTCTAGATGCCCTGATTCCTAGGCCAGTGCCCTTTCCTTTTGATGATGACTTCTAGGTGGCCACCTGTCCCCAAACAGCCGTGTCGACAAAGACTACCCTCTGCCACATTCTACAGCCAATCCTCAGTGCTGTGTTTCTTAGAGCACTGAGGGGCTTACTCTCAATCTCTATCTTGGCTTATTGCCATCATCATTACCATTGTCATCACTTTTTTAGTGCCTTTCCATGCAGAAGCCATGACAAGCATTATACGAAGAGAGTCCTCACCCACTGGAAGCGGCATCTCCTTCCTACTGCTCCTGGAGAAGCCCAGGCCAGCCCTGCCTACGTGATCCCATTATGGTGAGCCTGCCAAAGAGCGTGGGGAGCAGAAGCGGGCGGTCAGCACACCAGAGACTTTACCTTGCAGAAGCATTCTGGGTGATTTTCCTTCATAGCCAACATCAAGAATGTCCCTCCCATATTGCACAGCAAGGGTGGCAGCCCCTTCTCTCCCAATCCAGAGGCTGCTGTCGAGAACCTTTCCAGCAGGGCGTCTAACGTCAGCAGGCGCACTTCAGGGAAAGAAGACTCCAACAGCTGAGAGAAGGAGATGGGAATGGCCCCTGCCTGCTCCCCGGCCTGGGCCGCCTCTGCCCACACGGTGGCGATGGCTAGTTTGGTGAGGCTCTGGAGGTACTGAGGCAGGCCTGGCACCGTGAAGGTGTAGGGGAATCCCGTTATCAGCTCCGATCCCGAGACGATCCTTCTGACATCCTCCCAGAAGCCAAGACACTCCACAGCTAAAAATGCAAACAAGTGAAGGGGAAGAGGTAATCGCTTTATTCAAAGTTCCACAAAAGGACAGCGGAGAATGCAGCGCTCTGCGGACACGGGGTGGGACTACCAGATGCCTTTCTTGAATAGATTTTACACGAATGATATAATAAATGACTGGCCCACTTAGGTTCAGAAGTCTGAAGGCATGAACCAGAAGTGGGAACCTAAGTGGGCCAGTCACTTATTACATTTGCCCAGAAGCGATTTCTGCTTAGGTAATTCATAATGTTTCCCCTAGGGGGACAAAAGGCATTGCTATGAGAGCATGTGCTCCTGGCACCCCTCCCCAACATTTAATGGGTATGAACTCAGGGACCTTCTGAATCACTAGCCTCAGAGTTGAGCAGGATAAAAGGACACCTAGTCCAAACTTCCTTTAGGGGCTCAGATCCCTCTAGAGCACCTTTCCTTGCAGGCTCCTGATCCACCCCCATGGTGACTCGGAGCACAAGACAGACCGACTATGCCATTGTTAGGAGATCTAAGTGTCACCAAGTTCTTTTGAGACTTTCTACTCATTGGCCTAATTCTGCATTTTGAGGTTCTCAGTGGGCCCTTCGGGCACGACAAAAGCCCCCATCTTCTCCAGATGAAACACCCCTACTTTCTTCAGCTACTCCCCATATGGTGGGGTTCGTCTTCTCTCAATACTCTAGCTGCCCTCCTTTGGATGTGCTCCACCCCTCTTAAGGTCCGGCGCCACAGAATGGAACATGACTTTCCTGTGTGGTATGACCACAGGACGATGACTTTCCCTGTTCTGACACTAGGTTACTGGAGTTGCATCACACTGTTGACTCACGGAGCTTAAAGTCAACTGAAACCACAGCCTTTCTTTTTTTACAGGGTCTACTGAGCGTGGTGAGTCATCCTTCTCCCACCTTATACTCAGTCCTTAGATAGGGACTTGTTTTCTTTGTTTGTTTGTTTTAATCCCAAGTAGAAACACTGTTAAATTTTATCCCCCTGTTAAGTTTTACGGTCTTCCTTTTAGATTGCCAAGATCTTTTTGTATTCTCACTTCTGATCAAAAAAACATGTATTGCCTGCTTTCTATGTGCTGGGTGCTAAATAACATTCAGAACACTGCCCTTAAGGAGTTCCTAGTCTAGTTTGAGAGCGAGAAATGGGTGACCAGGTAATTCCAGTACAGTGGTGTAAATGATAATCTGAGTCTTCGAGGGCAAGGGAGGGGGAAAATGTGTTGGAGCCACTGGAGGCAGAGCAAAGGTCCAAAGGCATGAACCAGAATGGACCCTATGGGGAGCCACAGGCAGTCTGATATCACTTACAGCATGGAGTTCAAGGTGGGGAACACCAGGAGATGAGGCTAGAGAAGTGGTGTGGCCAGGACATTCAGAACCTTGTAGGCCATGCAAAGGGGCCTGGACATTCTTCTGGAGGCAAGGGAATGCCACTGGCGGGGGGGGGGGGGGGGTC
>NW_023253521.1:0-3400 GCF_002007445.2 Ailuropoda melanoleuca | reverse complement strand
GATCCCAGGACCCTGGGATCACGCCCTGAGCCAAAGGCAGACGCTTAACGACTGAGCCACCCAGGAGCCCCGGAGGGTGGATACCTAACCGACTGAGTCACTCAGATGCCCCAAAGCAACTTCTTAAAAAAAAACAAACTACTCTTAAATAAAACTGAACAATACAATTTACATAGGCTCTTCTTCCAGATAAGATGTTATTTTTCCTACCACTATCAGGGTTAAAGAAGCATCTGACAACTTGCAATATGGAGCACCAGTTCCTATCCCACTACTGGCCTCCATGATACTGAGCATGTCCTTTTGGGCCATTTCCTCATCTGCAAAGAGATGGTCACAATTCATATGCTGCTTGAATTGAACTCCGAAGTGAAGTTTAAACTAGGTTACAGCTGATCTCTGTAAATGACTGTATACACATACACACACACACACACACACACACTTTGTTCCACATATCAGTCATGCGGGGAGGGGGGAAAAAAACTAAAGCAACTTTTATAAAGAAGCAAGTTCCTGAGAAAGCAATTCCTGTTGAGGACTTCAAAGTCCAGCCCGATAGATTCTTGACTAGGATGCGCCCCACTGCTCTCAAGCTTTCTAAAGGCAGGTCCCAAACCAACAGCTGAGTCTAGCCAGGGACCTGGATAATGGTGCCTTTTTTGTTTTTTTTCTTTTTTGGTAAAACAGACTGGAAAGCAGATAGCTAGTATAACAGTTACACAGAACTGTTCTCAATAGCTCAAAGCTTTTGCTAGCAACCCTACATTATCTCAAGCATTTACCCAGTAAAACAGATTGTCCATAAATTGGTAAGAGGAGCCCACAACGGGTTGGCTGGCTAAAGAGGAAAACCAAACTGTTCTTTCTCCATCCCATCCCTCCCAGGCCAACTCTTTTTAATCTGTGTTAAGGATACTTCTGAGGAAGGCTTAAACACATTTGTATTTGAGTCCTAGCCCCACTAATCTCTCAATATGTGTTTCTCTAGGTAAATTATAACATCAAAGTCATTCCTTATTCATAACTGGGGTACCACCTGCCTTACTCAATAGGGTCGTGAGGTTCAAGTGAGAGGTTTATGCCCTATCCTAGCATTATCTAGTGAAGTATCACTTCGTTTAACATACACCCTTCAAGAAGGCACTGGAGTGCCTCCCCTCCCCCACTCCATCTGGCCCCCATACATATATAGCCATTCCCAATTTGGAGATACTGCAGCTACTCCAACTACTTTAGCATCTCCCTACCTCCATTCATTGCTTCTGCCATTCCCTCCAACTATAATGGGTTTCCCAAGTTTCCCCTCCACACCACAACTCCACCCCGCACAGACCTAACCCACCATTTGAACACCTCCAGCATTTTCTTTAAGCTATTTTTATGACTCTCATCTGCCTTGTTTTTACAATTATTCATAAACCTCCAGTGATCTTTATTTTATACTCCCCACAGCTGCCAGCAGTGTTTTCTTACACTAGACAATAAAAATCTGTCAAATGAACATAGAACACAGTTTAGCATTCAGGAAAGTTCTACATATTAATCACTGGCCCAGAAGCATAACTTACATGCTACAAATAGTAACTTACTGTACAAAGTTAGAACTGGAAAAAAATATTAAGTTTACTAATATTTCAAGATCCATCCTAGAATGAGTCATCCCTGCCCTTCAGGAGTTTAGAGTGGGGGAGGGGTAAAATCATATATTATTCCAACCAAACTAGGGTCTACAGCAGATGTACAAAAAAGCTCAAGATCACTCAGCCAGAAAGCCGTTGGTCAAACGCCAATATCTAGATGGTCAGTCAGAACATGCAAACAGGCCTATTTCTAACACATGTATGAAGGAATCCAAAATTTTAAGAACTCAAGTGTCAGATCAAAGAGGTTGAATGAAAGCACTGTTTATTATGACTAAATTTATATCCCACAGATGATACTTTTGGGCCAATTCCACCACCAGGAATGGATCCAGATTATAAATGCAAAATCTAATCCTCAAGGGCAACTGTGGAGGACTAACCACTCACTAGACTGAAACCATTCTGCTTTTCTAACGCTAATGGATTTATAGAACATTTCTAAGAGGTTGTCTCAAACTCCAGAAACAACTTCTCTATTCCCTCAAGGACTGCCTACACTGGTACTGAATGGGGCCATAAAAAAACAGGTTCCTACCAGAGGGGCAAAAAATGAAAAAGATAAGTGTTAGCAAAGATGTGGAATACTTGGAACTCTCAAATACTGCTGCTGGGAGTATAAGCTGGTACAACAATTGGATAACTGACAGTATCTACCAAAGTGTAACAGATAGTGGGCTGGAGTGTATCCCCACCAAATTCATATCCTGAAGTCCTAACCCCCAACACCTCAAAATGTGATGATCTTTGGAGACAGGGTCTTTGAAGATGTGATTGAGGTTAAATTAGGTCATGAGGGTAAGCTCTAATCAATATGACTGATGTCCTTATAAGAAGAGATTAGACACAGGTACTGAGGAAAGACCATGTCAGGACACAGGAAGGCAGCCATCTACAAACTAAGAAAAGAAGTCTTTAAACAAATCAACCCTACCAACACCTTGATCTTGAGCTTCCAGTTTCTAGAACTACGGGAAAATAAACTTCTTTTGGCTAAGCCACTCAGTCTGTGGTATTTGTTACAGCAGCCCTAGCAAAAGAATACACATACATACTCAGATAAAACTCAGCCTTTCCACTCCTCAATATTAACATAATAGAAATGTGTACAAAGATTAATCAGAAGGCAGACACAAGAACATTCATACAGCATTATTTGTAACAGCCATAAAGTATAAGCTACCCAAATAAACATGAATAAATTAATAAATACATTATGATATATCACATAATGGAATACTCCTAAGCAATGAAAATGGAGTTTACAACTGCACTCAATACCAAATCTCACAAACAACAGTGGATCAAAGAAACCAGACACAGAAGAGTACACAGAGTATAACTCCATTTATAAAAAGTCCAAATCCAACAAAATCACACTATAGTGTTAAAAAATAAGCAGACTCATTATCCTGAGAGGAAAGGAGGATAATGACTTGAAGGAGGCACAAGGGGGCTTCAAAGTTTATAAAAATTCTCCAAGTTCACTTATTTGTGTGCTTCTCTGTAAGTATATTCTACTTCAAAGTTTACTAACATAGAAATGAAAAATTACTTAAAAATAAAGGCAATGCTTTACTCATCCAGTATCACCATGAGAAATAACTTTATTCTCGAACTGAATGCATCAAGTTCTTCAACTGTTGTCATTAAACATCTGAAAAACACAGCCTTATGATCCCCAGCTTCCCATCACTGAGTGTTTTTCAGGAGAGATCCCAAAGGTCAAAGATCCAAGAGTGTTCAGTCCCCCCCCC
>NW_023253520.1:0-3384 GCF_002007445.2 Ailuropoda melanoleuca | reverse complement strand
CCCTCTGTGAAATGCCTTTTTTTTTTTTTTTACTTTGGCTGATAGAAATTTTTATTACTTTAATGTGCAGAAAATTCAGTGTATACTTGGTCCAGTTTGGTGGCCAGTTCTTTAGCCTTTGCCTTTCCCAACTTGGCGATGTGAGCCATTGACTTTGGACCCAGGATGTTGCCTTTCCAGTGACTGCGAATCTCATCATATCTGTCATTATCACTGGTCACCGAGGTGGTGACAGTATTAACCCCAGCTTGAAGGACAGGCAGCCTCTTAGTGGGGACATCCCCTTTGCTGGCACCTTTCTTCTCAGCCTGGGTCAGCAATCTCTGCTGCTTCTCTTGTCTCTGGTCTGTTAGGCAGTGCAAGGCCTGGGTGAACTGGTTAATTGTGGGAGGTGTTTTAGACGTTTATGGAGAATAGCCCTCTGCCGCTGCAGCCGGATGTCGTGGGGCCATTTGTTGAAGTGGGTGAGGTCCCTTTTGGGCTGGATGTCCTGTCTGATGCCAGAATTCTTGGGCCTTTTCTCAAATAAGGGGTTGGCCACCTTCTTGTCCCCCTGCTTCTTGATGACAGCAGGAGCCAGGGCTACCTTCTTCTGCTTAGCCCGCCTTCCTTTCGGCATCTCGGATGGCTGGAAGAGAGAGGTGACATACCTCTTTGTAGTGAGCTCTCGTCAAAGCTTAAAACCACTCATTTTGGGTAAACGCATCAATGTTTTTCTTTTATTGTGTTATCTTGTTTAAAAAAAAAATCCTTCCCTGGGGCGCCTGGGTGGCTCATTCTCCCATCCCCCTGCCCCCCAAAAGAAAAATAAATCCTTCCCTAGTACATTGTTCTTGAGGTAGTTTTCTATTCTCATTTTACTTTCACATTTCTTTAATGCATCTGGAATTGAGTGTGGCATGATTTTGTTTATTTTCCATATGGTTAACGTACTATTTATTGACTAATTCCACCCTCCCCCAACCTTGCCCAGAAACTGATACCATAGCTGTCATATGCACACTTCTAAGTAGGTGCAAGGCTGTTTCTGGATTCTCTATCCTGGTACAAGGGTCTCTATCCTTGAGCCAGTACCTTAAGTACTATAATTGTATCACAAGTCTTGGTAGGCACATACTCCCTCTTCATTTTTTAGCTATGTTTCCACAGTTGTAGAATTGGCTTGTCAGTTAAAAAAAAAATCCCAACAAAGCCTGGCTAGCATTTTGACTGAAATTGCATTGAACCAGTATTTAATTTTGATAATATCTATCTTGTTTGATACTGTTCCTATATCCATGAACGTAACATCCCTCCACTTTATTTAGGTCATCTATAATGTTTTTGAATACTTTCTCATAGTTTTCATGAAGATCTTGCACATCTTTTATGAGATCTGTTGCTCCAATATTCCTGGTTGCTGTTGTAATGGAATCTTTTCTAAAATTTCATCTTTCCAACGTGGTTTCCTGTAGAAATGAGGTTTCATGGTTTTCTATGCACTGAAACTTTGCTAAACTTACCTAGTACATTGTCTGATATTCTGAGTTCTTTTTAAAAGATATTTATTTATTTATTTATTTATTTATTTATTTATTTATTTGAAAGAGAGTGAGAGAGCCTAAGTTGAGGGAGAGGCAGAAGCAGGCTTCCCACTGAGCAGGGACCCCAATGCAGGGTTTGATGATCCCAGGACCCTGAGACCATGACCTGAGCTGAAGGCAGACGCTTCACCGACTGACCCACCCAGGTGCCCCTATTTTGAGTTTTGTACGGAGAATTACATCATGTAGTATGCTTTTCTTTTCCTAATCTTCACATCTGTAATGTTTGTGCCTTGTGGCACTGGCTGGGGCCTGTAGTTCATTGTCAAAAAGAGGCAGGGATAGTGGGTGTGGTCCCTTATTTAAAGGGCTGTCCCATTAGCTGTTCTTCATTGGAGACCACATTTACTGTAGTCTTTTTGTAAATACCCTTATCAAGTTAAGGACAGCCCCTTCACTGCTAGATTGTTGAGAGTGTCTGTTGCAGGTGTTGAGTTTGATCTGTTGGTTTGATCATATGGTTTCCTTTTATCTTTAATGTGGAGATTAAAAGACTCAGTAATGTTGGAACAACCTTGCATTTGTGTAATAAACTTCACTGATGTCTTCTTTAAACCTGTCATTGCTTTCATTTTGCATCAGTATTCATGAGTGAGACTGGCATATAAATCTGCTTTCTTACATTGCTTTGATAAGATTTTGTTATTAAGGTTATGTTAGCATAATAGAATGAGCTGGGGAGTGTTCCCTTCCCAGTCTGTTCTTGAAAATTTTGTGTAAGATTGGATGTTTGGTAGAACTTGCTTATAAAACTACTTGGGTATTTTCCATGTAGGTTGATCTAATTTTTATTGTGTCATTTTGTACTTTTTATTTGTACTAAAATTTTTCTTTTTCTTTCTATTTTTGGGGGGGATGGCTCTCTTAGATTGATTAGTCTTCCTCTCCTCATTCCTTCCTCCCTCCCCACAAACTACTTTGTATGATCTACTCTGTCTGTTCTTAGTGGTTTTCAGATGTTTACCTCAGATCAACATGTATTTAAATTAACCAAGGCCAAGGTATTCCACGTTTTTACCCTCCTACCAAACAACATAAGGCCTTTGGTGACATAAACTTTGATTCCTTCTTCCAGAGGTCTGTGCTATTATTTTTCAAGCTTTCAAGGAAAAAACAAAAACAAAACCAAAAAACTTTTAATTCTACAGCGTAATCTGTCATAGCTTTCTATGGTCCATGCTTATTTTAGATCGTCACACGTATTTGCCACTTTTTTTGGTTTGTTTTCCATTCCTACTTGCATTTTATACATTCTCTCTGGGACTGTTTTTCTCAAAGTGCCTCTTTTGGAAATTCCTGTGGTGAGGGTCTTTTTATTCTATCAAATCCTTCAGGGTGTGCAGTGGTAGCTGGTGAGTTTTTTCTCAGTATTTGGAAGCCATTTTGCTATGGGCTTGTGGCTGCCCTGGTTAACTGTTGATGAATCAGCTGGTGGTCGGTCTGACTCTTGTTCCTTTATGGGGAGTCACTTTTCTGTGTAGATTTTAAAAATTTGTCTTGCTTGGAATTTATTAGGATTGCCTGTGAGGATTCATGTTTATACTTTGGGGAAGTTTTTAGTCCTTTTTTCCCCCTTCAACTTCTTGCCTCTTCCCACGTTCCTCCTTTTACAAGTGTGATTAGACAACTATGATACCTTCTCCTTGTATTCCCCGTATTTTAATCTCTCCTGTGTTTCCTTGTCTCTGTGCTATATTGGGGCTCGTTTCTTTTTTGTTTGTTTTGTTTTGTTTTTAAAGATTTTATTTATTTATTTGACAGAGACAGCGAGAGAGGGAACACAAGCAAGGGGAGTGTGAGA
>NW_023253519.1:0-3375 GCF_002007445.2 Ailuropoda melanoleuca | reverse complement strand
GCTGGGCATGGAGCATATGTTTAAAAAAAAAAAAAAAAGCCTGCTATGCAAAATTCAGTATGCATTTGGCACTTACAATATATCTCAATTCAGACAGGTGCTGAATGGTTATGTGTATCTGATGGCTACAGTATGATGAGAAAGTACAGTTATAGACTGGTTTGTTTTATTTTTTTATCAATAAAAATTTTACATATTTAAAATTTACATGATGTTTTGATATGCATACACATTGTGAAATAATTACTATAGCCAAGACACTTAAGTTGTTTCCATATTTTGGCTATTGTAAATAATGCATCAATGAACAATGAAGTGTGGATATCTCTTTGAGACACTGATTTCATTTCCTTTGGATATATACCCAGAATTAGGATTGCTGGATCATATGGTAGTTTCACGTTTAATTGTTTGAGGAACCACTACACTTTTTCCATAATGGCTGTGTCAATTTATATTCCCACCAAAAGTATACAAGGATTCCCTTTTCTCCACAGCTTTGCCAACACTTATCATTTTTTGTCTTTGGGATAATAGCCATCCTAGCAAGTGTTAAGTGATATCTTACTATGGTTTTGATTTCTATTTCCTGATGATTAGTGGTTTTGAGCACCTTTTCATATTCCTGTTGGCCATTTGTATGTATTCTTTGGGAAAATGTCTGTTCAGGTCCTCTGCCTATTTTTTATTTTATTTTATTTTTTTTGCCATTGAGCTGTGAGAGTTCCTTACGCATTTTAGATATTAATCCCTCATTAGACATACGACTTGCAAATATTTAAGCCCATTCTGTAGGTTGCTTTTTCATTTTTTTTTTATTATTTCCTTTCCTGTGCAGAAGCTTTATGGTTTGATGCAGTCACATATATTTATTTTTGGTTTTGTTGACTTTGCTTTTGGTGTCATATCCAAAATATCATTGCAAGACTGATGTCAATAAGCTTTTCCACTAAGTTTTCTTCTAGGAGTTTTATGGTTGCATGTTTAAATCTCAAATCCATTTTGTGTAGGTTTTTGCGTATGGTATAAGGGTCCAATTTTATTCTTTTGCATGTGAACATTTTTCTAAGCACAATTTATTGAAGAGACTGTTCTTTCCTATTGTGTATTTCTAGCACTTTTCTGGAAGATCAGATGAATGTATATGTGTGGGTTGATTTCTGGGCTTTCTCTGATGTTCCTTTGGTCTAGATGTCTGTTTTTATGCCAGTACCATACTGTTTTGATTACTATAGCTATGTAATATAGTTGGAAATCAAATAGGGTGGAATCTCCAATAATGTTCCTCTCTCTCTCTTTTTTTTAAAGATTTATTTATTTATTTGACAGAGAGAGAGAGACAGCCAGTGAGAGAGGGAACACAAGCAGGGGGAACGGGAGAGGAAGAAGCAGGCTCCCCAGCAGAGGAGCTTGATGTGGGGCTCGATCCCAGAATGCCAGGATCACGCCCTGAGCTGAAGGTAGATGCTTAACGACTGAGCCACCCAGGTGCCCCAATGTTCCTCTTTCTCAAGACTGCTTTGACTATTTGGATTCTTCTTTGGTTCCATATGAATTTTAGGATATTTTTCCTATTTATGTGAAAAATGCCACTGAAATTTTGATAAACATTGCATTGAATCTGTAGATCACTTTGGATAGTATGGATATATTTTTTAAAGATTTTATTTATTTATTTGACAGAGAAAGAGAAAGAGAGCACAAGCAGGGGGAGCAGCAGGCAGAGGGAGAGGGAGAAGCAGGCTCCCTGCCAAGCAGGGAGCCCAATGCGGGGCTCCATCCCAGGACCCTGAGATCACGACCTGAGCTGAAGGCAGACGCTTAACCGACTGAGCAACTCAGGTACCCCAATAGTATGAATATTTTAACAACATTAATTCTTCTAACTCATGAACACAGTATATTTTTGTTTATTTGTGTCTTCAATTTACTTCACCAATGTTTTATCATTTTCAGTGTACAGATCTCTCACCTCCTGTTAAATTTTTTCCTAATTTTTCTTATTTTTGGTGTTATAAATAGAATTGTTTTCTTGATTTCCTTTTCATACAGTTTGTTATTAGTGTAAAGAAACACTACTGATTTTTGTGTGTTGATTTTGTATCCTGTATCCAACTTTCCTGAATTTATTTAGTTCTAACAGTTTTTTTAGTGAAGCTTTAGGGTTTTCTACATATAGGATTGTGTCATCTGCCAATATATAATTTCACTTCTTCCTTTCAGATTGGGTTGCCTTTGTTTACTTTCTTTGCCTGCCTACTCTAAGATTTCTAGTATTATACTGAATAGAAGTGGTGACAGTGGGCATCCTTGCCTTTACCAGATATTAGAGGAAGAGTGTTCAGTTTTTCCCTATTGATTATGATGTTAGCTATGGGGTTTTCATAAATAGCCTTTATTGTGTTGCAATAAGTTTCTTTGTATTTTGTTTAGAGTTTTTATCACAAATGAATGGTGAAATTTGTCAAATACTTTTTTTGCATTTACTGAAATGGTCATGTGGTTTTTATCTTTCATTCTGTTTAGGTGGAGTAACAGACTAATTTGTATGTGTATGCTGAACCATCCTTGCATCACAGGAATAAATCACAGCTGGTCATGATGTATAATCTTTTTTGATGCACTGTTTAATTCGTTTGCTAGTATTTTATATAGGATTTTTGCACCACAAAAATTGAACAGAAATATTGACCTGTACTTTTCTTATGGTGCCTTTGACTTCAGTATCAGAGTGATGTTTGCTGTATCAAGTGAGTTTGGAAATGTTCTTTCTTCTATTTTTTGGAAGGGTTTATGAATTGGTATTAATCCTTCTTTGAATGATTGGTTGAATTCACCTGTGTAGCCATCTGTTCCTGGGCTTTTTCTTTGTTGGGATGTTTCTGATTACTTCTTTAATCTCCCTATTTGCTATTAGTCTGTTCAGTCTCTATATTCCTTCTTGGTTTTGTTTTGGTAGGTTTTATGTTTCTACGAATTTCTCCATTTGTAGTGAAGTGCTTAAATCCCTTTCTCATTTCCTTCTATGCATATTCTGCAGCTGTTTTCTTTGTGGTTACCATTTAACATCCTAAAGTTATAACATCCTAAATTTATACCAGCTTAACTTCAGTGACATATAAAGATTTTCCCCCTTTCACAACTTCATCCACATCCCTTTCATTGTCACAGAATTATATCTCTACGTGTAATTTAGTGTGTTCAAAAGCATAACTAATAATTTTTTAATGCATTAGTCTCTTAAATAAATAGAAAACAAAATCTGGAGTTACAAACAAAAGTTATAATAATACTACCTTTTATTTTTATTTATTTATTTTAAAGATTTTATTTATTTATTCGACAGAGAGAGAGACAGCCAGCGAGAGAGGGAAC
>NW_023253518.1:0-3368 GCF_002007445.2 Ailuropoda melanoleuca | reverse complement strand
CCCCCTACCATTTTGGCTTACAAAAGGTTTCGTAAGAATGCTCTACTTTCAGATAGCAGAGGAAACATGTACTCATTTCCAGCAATTTCCCTTTGTCTTTCCCCAGTCCATCAATTCTCAAGTCCCGTCTGGCATTCAGAGCCCTCTTGAAAACTCTGCCTCACTTCTAAGTCACACTAGTGTTCAAGAGAGAATGTGAACTGATTCATGCTAGGGTAAACTGATTTATGAGAAATTATTTTTTTAAATGGTAAGTTATTTTTCTATTTTTCAAGAGCATCTTCATTTAATTGAAGCAAAGCCGCAAGCTAAAGAGATTAAAGTGGGCAGTGGTGGGCTTTCCGGGGGTCACTGCCACAGCGTGGGAGGTGGGCGGCACAATTAGAGAGTAAATGTTGCTTTTAGTCCATGACCTTACAGATGAAAGCACACCAAACCAGCAAGTATTTATTGAGTGCCTACAAAATGCAAACCAGCAGACTTTTCCCGAATGCCTAAAAATGTCTCATTATGGGAAATACATGGCTTAATCTCAAGACATTTAGGGTCTGTTGGAGATGATGTAAGTTGGGAGTTCTTAATTTGGGGTCTTTAGCTATTTCATGAGTTATCTGAAGTTTACGCGTATTTTATGCATATGTGTGTACGTATGTACACACACACTCACACACACATGCGTCTTTAGGGGCCATTAGAATCTCAAAGAGGCCTGTAGCTCCCCACAAAAGCTTCAAAATGGTTGGCATTGTTCTGTACTCTGCATACTGTTTGTTCTAAATGAGCGTGAACTGTTTTGGACCTTCTTTTCTGAGAGAGATTGAAGAGAAAGCAATCTCCAGGTTGGACCACATACCTGAGGTCCCCTTAATCGGCTCTACCAAAGATAACACATCTGGCCCAACAGCTGCCTTGGGGATACTATTTGGTTGAGTTCGCGAGAGTCTCCTTCCATCCTCCAGGATTTATTTTCTGCAGGAGCCGGACTGGTGAATTAAAGGAAGACATAACGGGGACCATCCTTTCTGTATCCTTTTGCTCTTTAAGGGTGGCACAAATTGTTGCCATTTCCCCTGGATGCAAGATCGATTTGGATTTATTATCTTGGCTTGTTTGTAAGCCGAGGGTGGGGATCAGTTTCGGAGGCTTCCGCTGCCCCTTCCCCCACTGGGATGGCTCTTACCTCACTGACGTGAAGATTCCACCAGTTACACCTTTGGGGATCAGACAAATGACTGCTATGTGGGTTGCAGACACAGTGGGCTTTCGGTGAGCAGTGCCTGGGCCAGGATTCTAGTCGTGACTAAAGTCCCATATGACCCCACTGAAATGGGGGGACCTTGGTGCTCTTTTCGGTCTCTGGAAATTAACGTAAAAAATTCAGACACTTTTGAGTAGTCCCTTTTCCTCGATGTGTGGTTCCCTGAGTAATGGCTATTGGCCGATTTGGGAAGGAAATGGGGAAACATTAATAGGAACTTGCCATGGTGTTACAGGATCCTTCCATTTGGGGGTCTGACTTCTCCTTCAGGGAATAATTTCTGTGTCTAAAAACTGGCTTAGGTTCAGAAACTGGGCAGGGGACCTTAACATGTTTGGGGAGGCAATAGCCCTCCACTTCCTCATTATCTAGACTTGATTTCTCTTGATTTTACGGTTTGAGTAATACTCTTGTTGGCATCCCACTCCTTTGTCCCTAGGGATCTTGTGTTCTAGAATCATCCCCATAACTCTGTGTCTCAGGCCCGTGGGCTGCCCTCACAGCCTTGCCACTCACTGTGATGCTTATGCCCAGCTGCCCTCTGACAGAGAAGCATCGCCACCTGGTGTCTTTTGGGCAGCGGCAAGACAGGGTTCTGGGGGTGGGTCCCATGAGCCTCATCCTCACTGCTGTCAATAAATTCAGTTTTGCAGTGGCATCTACTATTGGCCCTGGGCCAAGATGGCAGCCACCACGGAACTTCTGAGCTTTGGTAAGCAAGGTATCCTCTGGTGGGCTCTCTGGCCTCGCACGGTATATCCACTACAGTACCACCCATACTGGCTCTTTCATTCTTCCATTACCTGCCATGGCAGTTCTGGAATTTCCACTTCCCTTAGTGTGGCCCTTTGCCTTTTCTCTGCTTCTAGGAATCAGCCTAGTAAAGCGCCTGCACCGTCTCCCGGGATCCTTGCCAGGCTGTTCTATCGTGTATCCCAGGAGAGTGCTCCCAGGGCAATAAACCCTCCATTAGTCAACCTTACATTGTTCTGCCCTCCTTGGTGGAGCGCCCTCCTCGCCCCTGACTCCACATGCTGGCTGGGCCCCGCCTCTCCTGTGTGCTGTGGTCTCCTTCCTCCCTGCTGGACCGCAGGCTCAGATCCTCTTCCCTGCCAGTGTGCACTGACTTAAAGCACTAGTCATCCAACTTCATTATCCTTATCGTGACTACGTTGCCCGTATTTCTTCAAAGCATGCTGTACATCATGCTAGCCAGTGCGGTTCTTTCTGTAAGTAGACCCTCCCAGGTCACCACAGGCTACCTTGTGCCACCAGGTGCCACACAGTCCCACCAGTGACAGAGCCTCACCGCCAACTGGGTGATCCAGCTCCCAAATCCTGGCCACTTTCTCAGACGACACCTGGAGCCAGTTGAAGACGAGCATGCAAAGGATTGATTAGGAGGTGCTCTTAGGATCCTGTGGACCCCATGGAAGTGAAGGGAAATTGAGCTGAGATGCAGTGTTGGTGGTGGCCTCCGCTGTCCCCAGAGGGGGTTCAGAAGCTGGGGTAGCATGACTCTTTAGGACTGTCTCAACTTGGGGCAATAGGGCTGAGTCTTTAAACCCCCATGTCAAAGAGTCATTGGATGCAGGTTGCTTTGGTAAGGGGCCTTGCCCTTGGTAATGTGGTTGTCATGAGCCGGGTGATTTGTGTAGGGGCTGACAGTGGAGGGCATTTTGCTGGCAGAACCCCAAGGAGCTGGGAGAGACTTTTATCCCAGAAGGGAGATCAGTGTGGAATGTCACAGCACCTAGTACAGTCGGTGGTTAGGATTTTTTTTATAATAATTTTTTATTATGTTATGTTAGTCACCATACAGTACATCCTTAGTTTTTGATTAGTAATGTTCCATGATTCATTGTTTGCGTATAACACCCAGTGCACCATGCAATACATGCCCTCCTTAATGCCCATCACTGGCCTATCCCAATCCCCGCCCCACCGAAGCCCTCATTTTTTTTCCCCAGAGTTCACAGTCTTTCATGGTTCATTCCCCCTTCTGTTTACCCCCCCTCATTCTTCCCTTCCTTCTCCTGCCGATCTCCCTGCTATTCCTTATGTTCCATAAATGAGTGAAACCATATGATAATTGTCTTTCTTTGCTTGA
>NW_023253517.1:0-3283 GCF_002007445.2 Ailuropoda melanoleuca | reverse complement strand
GGAAAAAAAAAAAAAAAAAAAAAGCCCTCCCCCCGACCCACATCTCACAGTTGTTCTTAGCCAAAAGGGTACAGATATCTAAGAGGGGATGCATCTGTAAAAATTCCTATCCGAGAAAAAGGAAGGGGCTTTCTGAGGGTAACTCCAAAACATCACCATTATATTCAAAAGGTGGTAGTATTGTAATTTGTGAAATCAGTGGACACAAAACACTGATACAGATTTTTGGCAATGGAGCAGCTGGAAAGAACTCTCTGGACTTCAGTTTTCGTTCTTTGTTAAATTAATACCAAATTCAAATGTTTGGGAGGAGGGGTGACAAATATCATCTAAATGAGAGCTGCTTCTTCATTCTTTCCTTTGAGGGTCTTTCCTCTATCATCAGATTCAAGCAGATCGACCTGACTCTCCCCACTGTCTCCTCAAATAGATATTTCCATAATAATTCAGCAGGAAATAGACACTGCCGGTTTGTAGTTCTGCTCCCTGCCTGGCTTTTTTATATTCTGCCCTGATCTCCTGAACTCTGTAACAGGGGTAGGCTGGTTTTCACGGTGCTTTCAGATCAACTCTTACGCCCTTAGCCAATGCTTGCTTAGGAAGAGCCATTACGTCATCCCAGCGAGCCTTCAGCACAGTAGCAAGAAGACCCAGATTGTCTTCTGCTCACTATTGATTCTGAAGCCGACAGACAACCCCAGCACCTACAGCGTATAGATGTGAATGGCGCATGAGGAAGGATGGGGAAAAGAGATCCAACTGAAAAAGCCCAGACACCAGTGTTGAAGGGAGAGGTCAGAGGAAGGGAACACGAACCTGCAAGACAGATTTTTAGCCAACTGCCTCTGTAAAGAGTGAGGAAGAGCCCCCCCTCCCCCCCCGCCGCCCCACTGCAGGGGCCTGAAGAGTCATCAGGCAGCAGAGCAATGGGTTCCTTGTGGGAAGCTGGAGACACTGTTGACCACCAAGGAGGACCTGGCTCAGAGAGAAGAAATACGTTTGGCATTCCCGCCAGCCCAGGGTACAGGCAGCCTAATCTCATTCTATTGATTGGCAGCTGGGGTGATTCAAAGGAACTCCTTGACTCTCCCTCCTCAGGACCTGGAATTCCCTTCTATGTAACTCTTGCTGACTGAAAGCATCAAAGCTAAGCAATTAATCTGTTTCTAAGGCAACATTAAAGCAACCATAAGTTCTTAGCCACTACGGAGACAAGCACTTTCGAATGCTTTTAGACAAAGAGATGATGCCAGAGGATGATTTTCCTTATCTGACCATCCATCTCGCGTGCAAATTACTGTGGGGGGCACCCAACCTCAGGCTAACAGACCGTGACCACATGTTACAAAGGAGCACTGTTCCCACAAGGACTCTCTGCTATTACCTTTTTTTTTTCTTTTCAAAGAGAGAATTTCCTCTTTGTTGCTTAATAAATTGGGACAGGTCCTCTAGAGCACAGGCAGCGAGAGGTCACACAAGGGGCTCGCGCCCTCTGGTTGAACGTACGAGACCACAGTCGGGGTGCTGCGCTGTGTCAGAAGACACTCACCTCCTTCATCAAAGGAAGCCACCGGGGTGATGGTCAGGCAATACGGCCAAAACCAGAGAATGGAGTTTAGGATTTTAAATAATGAAGAACTTATTGAAAAGTCATGAGATGTAATCCATGGCCCTTTCCCCTACTTTGTTTTTCTACATCGAACTTCTTCCTCTTTATGTGCTAATGTAATTTATTTCATCGTTCTGTTTATCGCCATTCTCTCTCTGATAGATGTAAACTCTGTATAGGTGGAGATTTCTGTCTCTTATGTTCATTGATGGATCCCCAGTTCCTGAAGCAGAATCTGGCACATAAATGATTCATAGAACCTGCTTATTGAATGAATAAAATAATTCTCATAGGATCATGTGCTGACTCACCAAATTTCTGAAGGTGAATCAGAATCTGGGAGCTGGGACGAGGCATTTGCATTTAAAAATGTGCCCTGCGTGAAGCAGATGCCCCTAAAATGAGCAGATGTCAGTATCGCCCTGAAAAGCCAATGTCAGCATTAAGTGGAGGAGAGGAAATGTGATTCAGGCTCATGGGCAGAGAACCTCAGGCTGGAAGAACTGACCTCCAGCACAGAGGAGGTGGGGCTCTGACATTTGTGTTCCCCAGCACCCGGGGGCGGGTACTGCTCCAAGAGCCCCAGCTTGCTGATTTCTTTTGGAATGCCAAGTTCAGCTGCTCTGTGGAGAGGGTCCTGATATTTCGGACGTCCTCAACAAAGCACATCTTCTCCTTCCAGTGCAATAAGAAGACATCTGGTCAAGCACCAACCCAAAATCAGCTCCATTACAGAAGCCTCGTAAAACAGGAAAGTGCATCATGAATTTAAATGGCGTGGAATTAGGAGTAAGAGAAAGAAAGCTGGGGAATAAAGAGAGTCTTTCTAAATAAATAAAGAGGAATTCAAAGGGAAGCTGCTTCGCTAATCTTGGGCCAGGACTGTCCTCAGATTCATTTTGCCAGTGCCAAGGGCAGAGTAAGGGCCCCGCTTATTGTCATAAACCGGCATTTATGACAATAATGACTGAAACCATTGACCGATCACTTGCTTTGTCCCAGGTGCTTTACTGACGGCTTTGCATTCACTATCCCTGACCTTTCTGACAATACAGCAAGGAGGTATTATCATTCTCATTTTACAAATGAGAAAAATAAACGGTTCATAAAAGTAAACTGGCTGAAGTCATACAAACAGAAGTGAACCAGGATTTTAATGCAGGCACTTTGCATTAATTATGCCACCGGGCTTTCCAAAATGGCAGCAACTTTTTGTTTGTTTTCACTACCTCAGTGAACAATACTGTTCTCTAGTAGCAAAGGGCTCCCTACTTAGATATTTTGTGCAGAACTTTCCATGCTGCCCTCCTTTCCCGTGAATAAATGTATGTAGTTGGCACTACCTTCTCAAGAGGCTTCACGTTTGCCTCTCCTGTCTCATGCCTCCCTGCCCCGAGGAAGGGCTTTGTAAGCACTCCAATTCATCACGTAGCAAGGGAAAGATGATCCATCTGGGGGATCATCAGCTAAAATCTGAGGTCTGAAATCACTCTAAAGTCATGTAATAATCTCAAGGTTTTTCCATTTGGTCAGGAGAAAAGAAAATAGAGAAAGAAATCCTAGCAGTGAGCAAGCAAAACTAAAATAAAAGGTGGGTGGAGTTGGGGAATGATACTGAATTTTAGCATAGCAAGTGAATACTTTGCTCTAATAGCAATAAATCAATATTTTTTT
>NW_023253516.1:0-3264 GCF_002007445.2 Ailuropoda melanoleuca | reverse complement strand
TTAACGATATTAAGTCTTCCAATCCATAAACATGTCTTTCCATTTATTTGTGTCTTCTTTAATTTTTTTTTTAAAGATTTATTTGACACACAGAGAGAGAGCGTGAGCACAAATAGGCGGAGTGGCAGGCAGAGGGACAGGGAGAAGCAGCTCCTGCTGAGCAGGAAGCCTGATGCAGGGCTCGATCCCAGGACTCTGGGATCATGACCTGAGAGAAGGCAGGCACTTAACTGACTGAGCCATCCCATCATGTCTTCTTTATTTCATCACTGTTTCCTACTTTTCAGTGTACAAGTCTTTCACTTCCTTAGTTAATTCCTAAGTATTTTATTCTTTTTGATACTACTGTAAATGGAATTGTTTTCTTAACTTCCTTTTCATATTGTTCATTGTTAGTGATAAAAATGTAACTTATTTTTGTGTACCTCTGCAAACTTTGCTGAGCTCATTTATTCTAGCAATATTTTTTGTATGGAATCTTTGAGGTTTTCAATCTATGTAGAGGGATAATTTTACTTCTTCCAGTCCAGTTTGGATGTCTTTTGTTTCTTTTTCTTGCTTAACTGCTCTAACTAGTACTTCCAGTATTACACTGAAAAGAAGTGGAGTGAGTAGGCATCCTTGCTTTGTTTCTGATATTAGAGTGAAAGCTTTCAATCTTCCACCACTGAGAATGACATCAATTGTGAGTTTTTCATATATGGCTTTTATTATCTTGAGGTAGCTCCCATCTATTCCTAGTTTGTTGAGTGTTTTATCGTGAAAAGGTGTTGAATGTTGCTATATACTTTTTCTGCATTTATTAAGATAATAATACAATATCTATCCTTCATTATGTTAATGTGATACTGACTGATTTTTATATGTTGAACCATCCTTGCATTCCAGAAACAAATCCCTCTTGGTCACGATGTGCAATTCTTTTAATATGCTGCTGAATTCAGTTTGCTAATATGTTGCTGAGGATTTGTGCATAAATGTTTATAAGAAATACTGGTCAGTAGTTTCTTTTTCTTTTAGTGTCTTTTTCGGGCTTTGTTATTAACGTGATGCTGCCCTTACAAAATGAGTTAGGAAGTGTTCCCTCCTCTTCAATTTTGGGGAAAACTTTGAGGATGATTTGTGTTTTTTCCTCTTTAGATGTTTGGTTGAATTCACCAGTGAAGCCATAAGGTCCAGGGCTTTACTCTGTTGGGAAATTTTTGATGACTGATTCAAGGTCTTTATGAATCATAGGTGTATACAGGTTTTGTGTTTCTTCACGATTCAGTGTTTAGTTTTATGTTTCTAGGAATTTATCTATTTCCTCTAGGTTATCCAATTTATTGGTGTACAGCTGTTCACAGTATTGTCTTATAATTCTTTTTATTTCTGTAGAATTGGTAATAATGTCCTCACTTTCATTTTTGATTGTAGTAATTTGAATCTTCCCTCTTTTTGTCTCAGTCCATCTATCTAAAGTTCTGTCAATTTTGTTGATCTTTCCAAGAACTAACTTTTGGTTTCATCAGTTATCTCCCTCTTTTTTCAAAGACTTATTTTTTTAGTAGTGTTAGCTGTATAAAAAATGTAGAGGAAAATAGAGATTTCTTATATATTCCCTGCCTCCACACATTCATAACCTCTCCCATTATCAACATCACTCAGCATAATGGTACATTTGTTACCAAGAATGTCATCCATCACCTTACATAGTCACCACTTTTTTTTTTTTTTTTAAGATTTGAGAGAGAGCGCGAGCATGAGTAGGGGAGGGGCAGAGAGAGAGGGAGAATCCCAAGCAGACTCCCCACTGAGTACAGAGCCTAATGCAGGGCTCAATCTCACAACACTGTGATCATGACCTGAGCTGAAATTAAGAGTCAGATGCTTAACTGACTGAGTCACCCAGGCACCCCTAGTTACCACTTCTTTATGTGTGGTGAAAACACCTAGGGTCTATTCTCTTAGCAAATTTCAAGTATACAACACAATATTTAACTATAGCCACCTTCTTGTACATTAGATCACTAGATCTTATTCATACTACATAAAACTTTGTACCCTTTGACCAACATCTCCCTAATTCCACAGTTTGTCTTAGGGTTCACTTTTGGTGTTGTACATTCTATCAGTTTGGACAAATGTATAATGACATATATCCATCATTATAATATCATACAGAATACTTTCATTCCTCTGTGCTCTGCCTAGTCATACTTCCCCTACACCCTGCTCCTGGCAACCACTGAGCTTTTTACTGTCTCCCAAATTTTGCCTTTTCCAGCATGTTATTATATAGTTGAACCCATACAGTATGTAGCTTTTTCCCGATTGGCTTCATTCACTTAGTAATATGCATTAAAGTTCCTCCATGTCTTTTCATGTCTTGACAGCTCATTTCTTTCTAGTGCTGAATCTAGACCTGTTATCTAGATGTACCACAGTTTATTTACCCATTCACCTACTAAAGGACATTTGGGTTGCTCCAAGTTTTAGCAATTATGAAGAAAGCTGCTATAGTCATCCATGTGCAGGTTTTTGTTTAGGTCGAAGTTTCCTACTCCTTTGGGTAAATATCAAGGAGCACAACTGCTGGATCACATGGTAAGTGTGTTTATATTTTTAAGAAATAGCCAAACTGTCTTCCAAAGTAGCTATATACCATCTTAGATTCCCACCAGCAATGAATTAGAGTTCTTGTGTTCCACATTCTCATCAGCATTGGGTGTTGTCAGTGGTTCTGATTTTGGCCATTCTAATAGGTGTTTAGTGGTATCTCATTGTTTTAATTTGCATTTCCCTGATAACATATGAGGTAGAACATCTTTTCATATGCTTATTTGTGATCTTAAATTTTCTTTGGGGGCACCTGGCTGGCTCAGTTGGTTGAGCATCTGCCTTCACCTCAAGTCATGATCTCTGGGTCCTGGGATCGAGCCCCACATCAGGCTCCCTACTTAAGTGGGGAGTTTGCTCTTCCCTCTCCTTTTGCCCCTCCCCCTGGCTCATGCTCTCTCTCTCTAAATAAATAAATAAATAAAATCTTAAAAATCAATCAGTCAATCAATCTTCTTTGAAGAGGTGTCTGTAAGGTCATAGGTCCATTTTTAAATGAGGTTGTTTTCTTCTTGTGGAGTTTTAATAGTTCTTTGTATCTTTTGGATAACAGTTTTTTGGTTTGTTTTTTTTTTTAGATTTTATTTATTTATTTGACAGAGATAGAGATAGCCAGTGAGAGAGGGAACACAGGCAGGGGGAGTGGGAGAGGAAGAAGCAGGCTCA
>NW_023253515.1:0-1066 GCF_002007445.2 Ailuropoda melanoleuca | reverse complement strand
AATCATCCTAAATAACAAGTGCTTCACACTCCGCAGGCACTAAGCTCATTTATGTGGATTAAGTTCTTTTTTTTTTAAAGATTTCATTTATTTATTTGTTTGACAGAGAGAGAGAGCAAGAGAGAGGGAAAAGCAAGGGGATGTGAGAGGGAGAAGCAGGCTTCCCGCTGAGCAGGGAGCCTCATGCGGGGCTCGATCCCAGGACCCTGGGATCATGACCTGAGCTGAAGGCAGACACGTAACAACTGAGCTACCCAGACACCCCTGGATTAAGTTCTTTAAGCCCAACTAGCAAGGCATTTGAGATACCCAGATATACTTTTCTCAATTTCCTTTTTCCCTCTTAAAGCTAATTTGACAATCTTCCTCTTCTTATTACTATAGCAACGCTCCCAGCAAACAGCCTGGACATTAGTGTCAGCAGATTTTATCTTTCTCCTTCCAGGATTGTGCTTTTAACACACTAACAAATTGTTCCTTTTTCAGTTTTTTTCTTTCCTTCAAGACCCCAGGCAATTCCTCCTTCATCAAATTCTTCATATGGGGGAAAAACATAGATGTGTTATGTATCACCTTATGAGGAAGTTTTAATATTCTAATGTTAGGAGAAAAGTGAATCTCATTGAAATAATACCCATAACAGCTTAAAGTACCGTATTACAATCTTGATCTCCGGTTCTCAGTGTGGATCCTGTTTTGAAGCTGTCACTTGCCACATACTATCTATGTAGTCAGAGACTGGAAGAACTTCAGGCAGGGAAAACACTTGCAGTCTTAATGCAGGTGGAAACTTTCAGAAGGCAAGTGATGGAGTCTGATCAACCCTTTAGAACACCTAAATCTGTGTTCTGAGTTCAGCTCAAAGTCTGGAAGCCTGAGTTCAATTCCCTGTACCACATCTCACTGGAGTGTCAAGGTTTTGTATCCATAACTTCCTTCACTTGACCTTTCTCTTCTTTTTTAAATTTTTTAAACTTTTATTGATTGATTGATTGATTGATTGATTGATTGATTTGAGAGAGAGAGCATGAGAGAGCACGAGCAAGGGGAGAGGGAGAAGCAGACT
>NW_023253514.1:0-1969 GCF_002007445.2 Ailuropoda melanoleuca | reverse complement strand
TGGTGAATTCAGTTTTGGACCTATTCACTTTAAGGAGCCAAAGAAATTTTCAGGTGAATGTTTCTAGTAATTATTTGGGTAATACAAGGTCTGGGTTGTAATAAAGAGCATTAGAAACAGATTAGGAGTCATCAAAATGAAGAAGTCATAGAACTAAGAGACCCAAACACTGAATTCTTTCTTTAACATCACAGTGTCTGGTTTTTCTGAAATTTCTGGAAAGGATACCACATTCCAAAGTAACCAACAAATAAATGTGGACACCCAAAAATGTTGGAAGAAGACAACATTGAGAAATAAAAGAGAATAATAGCTAAACATGATAAAAAAAATATTGTATTTAACTCTCTTTATCAATAGCTACCATTATCAAGGGATTGAGGAGACACACACCCATTTCTTGGGTTGTATGTAAGCGAGTGTAATCTCTGTAGAAGATTACAGGTTAAATAGTGTTCTCAGGAGAGTTCTTGATTTCTATTTAGGGTAAGATACACATTTAAGTTTCAATTTTATTTTGGGATTCTGAATATGCTTTTCTTACCGGTCAAGTTATAGCTACAGGTAAGCTCTATTGAGTGGTATTATAGCAAATAATAAACCAATCTCTAAGGTTCAGAAAGAGACAGGACATATTCCTTGGCTCAGTAGATAATACCCCATGCCACACTATTATATTCATACTCCCATCCTCACTTTTCACATACACAATTTAACAAAACAACCCAGACATGTTTTATAAGAGGTGGAAAATTATTCCATTCCAAACCCAATTATTAATACAAACATTTGGGCCATATGAACACCTACCACAGCTTATATCTCTGATGAAAAAATTATGCCAGTCACTATACACAGAAAAAAAGCAATGAAAGACAGCCAAATCAAGAATCCAAATCCAACTTCTAGAAGGTAAGTGTGCATATACGTGTGTGTGTGTGTGTGTGTGTGTTTATTCCATCACTGTCTCTAAGGGAGATGAATCAAAATGGCAAAATACCAATTTCTGGAACTTTGGAGATATTCTCTTAACATTATCTTAGCCAGAAGAGTAGTCCACTTGCATTTAAGGCATCATCGTTTCCCTAGTAATTTTCCTAGCCTGAAATTGAGAAATATATAGATAAATAAATAAATAAGTACAATTCAGAAATGTAATAAATACAGTGAGAAATATTGCAGGGAAGACACAAATAATTGCACAGGGAATGTATGACACATCTCTGGAAGTTGACATTCACATAGATTAGAATGCAAAAGACCCCAGGCCCAGACTTTGCAGTGCCTGACTTGCGTAACTGTAAGTGGTGACCCAGAGGATTTTATTTGTAGAGAAGTTTATATTTATCACTGTCCTAAGGTTCAAATTAAGGCATGTCAGCTACTTGTGGGAACGTAGAGAAACACTGTCTCACAAATGTTATTGTGATTAAAAAAATCGCAGTTTACTTTTAAAATGTATTACTATACATCTCAATTCTAAAAAGAAATTCATTTTTAGCCCCATTAATCAGGAAAAGAATTAACGTGAGAAAAATATCCTGAATGCCTGACAGAGAGTTAGACTGATTTACTAATAATTAATTGGATGTAAACTGACATGTTTTGGGCTTCCTTACAAGGAATATTTTTGAGTTTGCAAACATCTCTTCTGGTCCATAAAATGAAGCCTTGAGGGTAAGTGTTCCATGAACCATGGGAAGAGCTGTCTCTGATTGCCTATTCACATTCCAAAATGGTTTGGCTCTATGCCTTATTTGTAATCACTCATTATATATTTGAGCCTTAGTTTTCAGAAACATATTTCCTAAAGATACTAGATGGTTCTCTGTGGCAGAAGATAGAACCAGTCTAACGTCTCTGATACTTCTCCTGACCCTGCCTATTTAGAAGAACAAGTAAACTGTTTCCCCCTGCTATCCCGCATGTTTGTAATAGAATTTTATTGCTGTAGGAAATGGAAGAATTT
>NW_023253513.1:0-3246 GCF_002007445.2 Ailuropoda melanoleuca | reverse complement strand
GTGTGTGTGTGTGTGTGTGTGTGTGTGTGTGATATTGCCGGTGTTCAAAAAACCACAGAGCAGGGGCACCTGGGTGGCTCATGCGCTAAGTGTCTCCTTCAACTTGGGTCGTGATGGCACTCAGATCAAGCCCCACATCAGGCTCCCTGCTCAGCACGGAGTCAGCTTGCCCCTCTCCCTCTGCCCCACCTGGCGCTTGTGCTCTCTCTCAAATAAATAAATAAAGTATTTTTAAAAAGCATAAATCATACTTCAAGCTGGAGTTTGGCTTGTATTCATCATCCAGATTAAGAGGTGAAACATCCCTTTACATCCCTGCTCTATTCCGGTACTCCCATACTACCCCTGTTCCGCCCCTCCCTCCCTCTCCCTCTCCCTCCCTCTCCCTCCCCCTCCCCTGGCTCTGAGACAGCCCACATCCTACAACTAGTGTGGATCACTCCCATACACGTTTGAACCTTTACTTCATGGGACGAATCCACGATCGATCCACGGAACGGTGTTGCGTGTTTTCAAACTCGACCTGAGCAGCGTGATTCTGTGCACATCCTTCTGTGACTGGTTTTCTTCGGCCCCTGCCTTTGAGATCCATCCAGGTCCGTGAGAGCAGTTCCACGTATCTTTCATCCCTGTGACTATAGGAATGTCCACCGAGTAAGAGTGTCCCGATGGAGGTATCTCCCCTCCTGTGGGTAAGCACTACTGGTTTCCAAATGCCCTTGAATGCATCTCACCACGCACCTCGGGGAGAATTCCTCCTGGTGGAATTGTAGGGTCGGGCGGGGCTCCCTGTGTTGGCCATCATCTCAGAATTCCCGTCCACTGCTTGGGGAATGCCACACTGAAGGCACTCTGTAGGTGGGCAATGGCTCAGCAAGCACGTGGTACAGGACACGCTTACTTGCTGGGCAGGGGAGCAGAGAGACAGGGCGGCAGGCACAGGGTCCCAGGGACGCGGCTCCTCTTCAGGTCCAGAGAACACAGTCCTGGGAGGACAGGGCACACAGCAGCCACTGGGGCCTGAGCTCTCCAGGAGAAAGAAGAATCTGGGTGGATCTTGAAATCTGGAAAGGGGTCCTAAAGGCAGAGAGCTCGACAAGGAGGAATCAGCAAGTCCTTGAGGATGGGCCAATCTTGGACCTCCCTGTGTGGCTGGAGGACCGTGACCTGAGTGGACACTGGGGAGGTCCGCAGGGCCTAGACTTTGTGAGGTTTGTGTTTTGTGTGTTTGGTTTGGTTTTAGGTTCCGGAAGTGACACCGTGCAGTGTTTGTCTTTTTCCACCTGGCTTGTCTCACTTAGCACGAGGCCTCCCAGGTCCATCCATGTTGCCACAAATGGCAGGATGTCCTCCTTTTCCATGGCTGGACGGTATTCCAATTGTGTATATGCCACATTTTCTTGCTCCTTCATCCACTGGCAGACACTGGGTTGTTTCCATCACTCAGCTTCTGAGACTAACGCAGCGATGAACGTGGGATTACAGACAGCTCTCTGACATTCTGTTCCCATTTCCTTTTTAGTTTTCTGAGAACTCTCCATGTTGTTTTCCACAGTGGCCACGCCAGGATTTGGGATTGTCCTCTACGTATAATGGAGAGAAGGTGCTCAGTGAAGGACAGGATCTAGTTTACTTTTGTACAAGCTCCTGCCCGCTTCATGAAGAGGTTATTTTAGGGGCTGCAAGTGGAAAGCAGAGCCATGTGACTATCTGGGGAAAAGAGTGCGCTAAGCAGACGGAACAGACAGTGCAAAGGCCCCGGGGCAGGAGCATGCCTGGCTTGTTCAAGGGCCGTCCATGACACCAGAGTGAGGGAATGGAGCGTAGGAGGTGAGATGATCCGAGATGAGGAGGGAAAGATGGCGGGAGGGACAGTTCAAGGTGATGGGTGTTAGGTCACCTGCAGCTTCAAAAACGTCAAGATTTTCTCTTAACATCAATACTGTGGTTCAAGACGCTAAACTCCTCTCTCACTTTCTACTCAACAGACTATTTTTTGAACCTACGATCTGAATCGGAAGGCAAGTCCTAGCTGTTGTAATCCCGTCTGAGATTTTTATATATTCGGTACCCCCGCACGGGCTGAACGGACTTATTTTTACTCTTGTCATCGAATGACAAATTCATTCTCATGAAATTTAGTCGTGGGCCCCAAATAGTCTCCCAGCCCTGCAGCTGGAGGTCGATGCTCATTTTATAGGATTTCAGATATCATCCCATGTTTCTTCATTCCTGTAATACCTCACACTTCTGTCTCAGTGTGTTTTTTTCCACTTATTTTCACGTGTTCAGTTCTTTGTATATATCAAGTTGTCTTCAGCTTTAATAACCCAACTACTCCTTTCTTGTAAAACCACATAAAGTGTTGATGTCCCTGTTAGAATTGCATTTATTTTATTTTATTTTATTTGAGAGAGAGTGTGTGTGTCAGCATGAGTCGGGAGGGGGGCAGAGGGAGAGGGAGAATCAGACTCCCTGCTGAGCAGGGAGCCTGACTTGGGCTTCGATCCCAGGTCTCTGAGATCATGACCTGAGACCAAGTCAGATGCTTAACTGACTAAGCCACCCATGTACTCCTAGAATTGCACTTATTAAAGCCAACTCTTAAAGACTAAAAACAAATCAAATCTTAAAAAAAAATAAAAAACTAAAAATAAACCAAAAAATACACACCTTTATTTTCTAAGTGCTGACTCCTTTCCCACAATTATTACTGAGAAGAATTTACGAGACCCAACATGATTTCTAGGCTGTTCCTTGCAGCTTCAGCTCCTCAGTTCATCCATTTGTGTCCAAATACACATCCAACGTTCTCTATTTCAGTCCCCAGCTCTTCAGACACATTGATTTATCCTCTCTGTGTTTATCGGCTGCATGGTGGTATATGTAAAATTTTAAGAGGCATATTTAAAGTGCTCGGTTATCGTTGTATCTTTTTTGAATCATCCAGCAAAAGCTGAACCAAAAGACTTGAATGATACCAATTTAAAACATCCAGAAAGTTGTGCAAGTTTTGCCCAAAACTCTGGACTTACATTATCTCTGTGAATTTCGCTTTTAAAATAAATTACAGAAGCAACAGCAGTGACACTGATCACGGGTGTGGTTTTCCTTACTTGAGTAACTTTTTGCAAAGCTGTTTTCTCTTTCCAGGAAATGGGTTTTGCTACAAGCAAATCCACGAGTCTGAATGGCAGTTGTCATGCCCATAACGAAATTATGGTTTTTGATGTTTTATTAATTATT
>NW_023253512.1:0-3245 GCF_002007445.2 Ailuropoda melanoleuca | reverse complement strand
CCCGGGCCTTTGCATATGCTCTTCCTCTGCCTGGAAAGCTCTTTCCTTTAGATAACCTGGATCATTTGTCACCTCCATCCGGCCTGTGGTCACATGTCTCCTCAACAGGCCCTGCCTGGCCCCACTGCTAGAATGCCTCCACCCTGTTACTCCATCCTCTTGCCCTGCTTAATTTTTTTTGGAAGCACTCATCACTCCCTGTCATTGTTTTACCTGTTTATTTGGTTTATTGTCCATCTCCACCCAGTAGAAGGTCAGTACCTTGCTCGTGGGGCCCTGCTCTTGGGTGTCCCCAGCCCTTTGTTTGGTGCTGATGCTCTGAAAACCCCCCCCGCCATGTAAACGAACCCTGCGTCTCAATCACTAACTGGTACTCACTCAGCAAAGGCAGCCGAGCTTGCTGTGTGCCCTGCTGCAACCTGGGCCGCCATGCCACGGGTTGCCACTTGGAGTCAGGCCGGGTGGGGGAGGCACGCACTAGTCAGCACACCACAGAGAGACGGAGGCTGTGACTAAGATCAGGGTCATGCAGGGGATGAGGCTGTAGAAGGACAGGATGAGGGCAGGCCACAGTCAGGGCCCCGGGCCTTTCTGGGAGGATTTGTGTGGGTTGGCGGTGGTTATCTTTTTTTTTTTTTTATTAAAGATTTATTTATTTGAGAGAGAGAGAGAGCAGGAAGAGGGGCAGAGGGAGGGAAGAGGGCTCCCTGCTGAGTGGGGGGCCCGACATGGGTCTGGATCTCATCACGACCCTGAGACCGTGACCTGAGCTGAAATCAGGAGTCGGCCGCTCAACTGACTGAGCCACCCAGGCGCACCGGCAATGGTTTTTATCTTAAAGGTAGATGATGGACTTTCTCCCTTCTTGGTACATGGGTTGCTCTTGTGCTTTTTGTTTTAAAACAGCGTCTTCACTGAAATATAATTCACATACCATAAAATTCATCCTTTTAAAGTATTATGGGAGACGCCTGGCTGGCTCAGTCCGTAGAACATGCGATACTTGATCTTGGGGTTGCAAGTTTGAGCCCCACGTTGGGTGTAGAGATGACTGAAAAATAAAATCTTAAAAAAGAATTAAGTGTGCTGCGTCTTCACAGAGTTGTGCAGTGGTCACCGCTGTCTGACTTCAGAGCCTTTTCATGCCCCCAAAGGAACTCTGTCCTCATCAGCGGTCACTCCCCACCCCCAGCAACTTCTAGCCACTAATCTACTTTCTGTCTATGAATTTGCCTGCTCTGGAATCCTACACAGCGTGGATTTTGTGTCTGGCTCCTCGCACTTTGTACAGCGTGTTCAAGGTTCGTCCTCGCTACTGTGCAAATCACAGCTCCATTCCTTTTCATGGCTGGATAATAATCCACGGTACAGGTATGCCCCCTTGTGTTTATCCGCTCCTCAGTTGACCAACATTTGGGTCATTTCTACTTTTGGCCATCGGGAATAGCGCTGCTGTGAACATTTGTGTACAGATTTTTGTGTGCACGTGTTTTCATTTCTTCTGAGTCTCTATGTAGGACTGGAATTGCTGAACCATGTGGTAATTCTTATGTTTAACCTTGAGAAACTCCCAGACAGTTTTCCATTGTGGCTGCTCCATTTTATGGCAGACCAGCACTGTAGGAAGGTTCCAGTTTCTCCACATCTTTGCCAACACTTGTTATTATCTGTCTTTTTTAATTTAGCTTCCTAGTGGCTATGAAGTGGTATTTTGCTCCTTTTAAATTTTCATTTCCCTAATGACTGATGAGCTTTTCATGTGCTTAGTGACCATTTTTCTATCTTTGAAGACATGTTTATTCAAATCCGTTGTTTTTAAATTGGGGTATCTATCTATTGTTTTTGTAAAAGTTCTTTATATCTGGTATCAAGACCAATCCCTTATGAGATATATGATTTGCAGATACCGTCTCCCATTATGTGAGTTGTCTTTTTACTTCTTTCCTTTCTTTCTTTTTTTTAAGATCTTATTTATTTGACTGAGAGAGAGATAGGGAGAGAGAGAGCACAAGCAGGGGGAGCAGCAGGAGAGGGAGAAGCAGACTCCCTGCTGAGCAAGGAGCCTGATGCAGGGCTTGATCCCAGAGCCCCGAGATCATGGCACTAGACGAAGGCAGACGCTCAGCCGACCGAGCCACCCAGGTGCCCCATCTTTTTACTTTCTTGTTAGTGTCCTTAGAAGAAGACAGTTCTTATTTTGATGAAATTCCATTTCTGTATTTTTCTTTTGTCACTTACGGTTTTGGTGTCATATCAAAGAAACTGTTGTCTCATCCATGAAGGTCATGAAGATTTACTCCTATATTTTTTTGAATAAATTTTTTTCCTATGTTTTTTGCCACCTCAATCTAAGACTCCCATGCTCCCTAAATTGGTCATGGAACAGCTTAGATTGACATTAGGGCACCTACCAACCTCAAGAAAAGTTCCATGTAATGAGATATACTGTAAAAACACCACAAAATCCCAATCTAGTGGTACATCCCTCTTAGGTATTAATTTGGCTCTGAGAGACCCAAGGCTTATCTGAAGAAGTGGTATCTTTAAGTTTCAGATAATTGAGCACTCCACCTTTTGGTATAACCACTTATTTTATGTCTAAGAACTGTGGTCCCTGAAGCTGTAGATACTAAAAAAAAAAAAAAGTCAAAATCTTACTAAGACAACCTAGAATTACATTGGTCATTATGGGGAATGTTCCAGTTAGACAAAGTCATTTTAAGAAGTATATTTGAAGGCAAGGGTTCCCAAATCAAACGAACAGAATTGGGTGCCTATTTTTTTTCACCACCTGTTCCCCCCACCCTCACCTCTGGCAGCAACTGATCTATTCTCTGTATCTGAGTTTGGTGGTTTTTTGTTTTTTTTTTGTCTGTCTGTCTGTGTGAGATTTCACATACAAGACAGATCATATAGCAATTTTCTTTCTCTGTCTTATTTCACTTAGCGTAATGCCCTCAGGATCCATCCATGTTGTCAAAAATAGCAAGATTTCATTCTTTTTTTTGGCTGAATAGTATTCCAGTTGTGTGTGTGTGTGTGTGTGTGTGTGTGTGTACACCACAATTCACAATTTCTTTATCCATTCATCTATTGATGGCCACATAGGTTACTTCTATATCTTAGTTATTGTAAGTACTCTTATTATATTTTCTTTTAAATATGTTACAGTTTTAGTTCTTTTTTTTTTTTTTTTAAAGATTTTATTTATTTATTTGACAGAGATAGAGACAGCCAGCGAGAGA
>NW_023253511.1:0-3224 GCF_002007445.2 Ailuropoda melanoleuca | reverse complement strand
TACATACTCTAGGAGCTTCGTTTTGTTTATTTTGTTTTTTTGGTGAAGATAAAGCTGCTTGGATAATTATGAAGCGCCAGGTAAATACGAGGGTTTTATTTATACAATGTTCAGCAACCTGTCCTTAACAGGTGATTGTTCTATCACCGTTATTATAATTATCATGATCACTATCCTTCTCCCACTTAATCACCTCAGTGCAAAGTGAAGGATAGAAGGATGCTTGAATTAATAATGTAATAATGGATACCTCTTATTGATTGTAAACTATATGCCAAGTCCCATACTCGGTGCTTTGCATTCTAAGTAACATTTTAGTTATTTCAAGAACCCGGGGAGAAAGGCATCGTAATCATCATTTTACTGAGGCTCAGAAAAGTCTGGCATCTTTTTTTTCAGATTGCCCAAGTGATTCTCATTCTATAGCCAAGGTTAAGAGCCATTGTTCCAGAAGTCTTATAGTCATCAAAATGGCTTGTTAAAATGAATCTAGCTCATATTTTTCAGAAAGGGACGCAAGAGAAAGGGCCCACCACCTGCTTTCTACAGGGCTGTTGTGGCAAGGGATAACTCCTCAGCAGTGGTACCCCGGTGGCTGAGGGGTTTGGCCCTTGAATCTTTCCAGGACATTATATATCCAACGACCAAAGTCCCCCGATTAGTCCCTCCTCCAGATGAGTCTGCTGGCCCTGTTCGGAGATCCAGATACTTTCAAGGCTCTGGTGTGACAGACAGGTTGTGTCTCATTAACTTGCTGCAGGGTCCTATCTGTGTCACTTCCAAACTCAGGACTTGTGTGTCTTTTATGAAATGAAGATACCAGCTCCTGCCTCACTGGGGTGCTGTGAGGTTCAAAGCACACAGTGTGGACAGAGCCCCTCTGCGCTCTGTAATGGGTGAAGTACCCATATCCACGTAGTGGGCTGAGTGAGGAAGGAGAGAGACTGCTTTACACTGCTCCAGAGGGAGGTAGGCAGAGGGGACAGACTGAGGAGCCCAGGAGATGCCGGGCTAACCTGGGTTGGGCTTTCCTGAGATTCTCCCCTAATCTCCCTACCTGTGAGAACCCCATGCCTGCCCAAGTCCTCCAGATGGCGACTGACCACATCGGAGCCTGCCTCTGGTGGTTTCTGTGCCCATCCTTCAGACTTCCTGATCCCGCCCTCCTATCTGCGTTCCTTACAGATAGGAACTTAATTCTCTCTTAATTCCACCCAAGGGGTCAGAATTCCCACTTGGATCCCCTCTGTTAATTCCTTTTGCGTGAATTAGAAAAAGCAGCAAAATATAAAATCTACCAGCTCTCTCTTCTTCTCCTCCTCCTTCTTCTTTTTCTCCTCCTCCTCTTCCTCCTTCCTCTCCTTCTTCTTCAAAAACAGGTCTTCTTGTCACAGCCCGCAGCTAGGGGCATAACTCGCAGTTTCTGTTCTTGTAGCTTCTATGTCCCTCAAAATGGCAAGTTAAGGTCAAAGTGAGATGTCTGGGAGTATGTCTTTTGGAACCAGCATCTAGTTCCTCCAGATCATTCATTCATTCATTCATTGAATGAACATGCAGTTTCAGGCATCTGGCTTTGTTCTTGAATGGGCACTTGCTTGGAGTCAAAGGACAGACAATCCAGAAGCAGAAGGCAAAGTACATTCTGGGATCGAACCGTTTTTCAGCACTCCCACCAAGCCTACCCTGATCACCATCACCACCTCTTCTCTGGGTAACTGCGGTGGCGTCCTAAAACCTCTTAAATTCCTTCTTTTCTCCTGCTCACTTCACAGGCTAGTCTCAAAAAGAAGTCACAGGATTCTTTTTAAAATCCCATTTCTACTAAGTCGCTCCTTGCTCAAAACTCAACAATGACTCCCCATTTCACTCAAAGTGGAAACTCAAATCCTTACCATGACCTCTAAAGCTGATGGAGCTTCCTCTGCCCAACCCACTCCTACTTAGTTTTCTGGCTGCCGTTCTCATGCTCACCTCCTCTGGCCCCACGGCTCCTTGCTCCCCTCCAACACAACGGGCACTCCTGCGCAAGGGCTGTGCACCGTCTCCGCTCTCCCTCCCCCTCCCTCACTGCTTGCATCCTCATCCAGGGCACTTGATTGTGCAGCCCATTGAAGAACGCTGACTTCCCAGCCGCCCCAACATAGGAGACAGCAGGGCGGTCTGGACATTCGACATGGTAAGAAACACTAGTCTGTTCATTAAGGATTTCCTAGTTTGCTTCTACCTGAAGCCAAACATCTGGATGGAATATGCACAAGCCAGACCGCATAGTTGGGTGTTCTTCACATGTGAGTGTTTGCCAGCAGAACACAGACCATCTGGTGACGGCTGCAGTTTCATTCTGTGTCCTTAAGTTAAGGTTCAGTTACTTTAAAGTCAACAAACATTTGTTTACACCAACTCTTTGCTAGACCCTGTGCCGGTGGCAGGGGATCTAGAGAGGAATGATTCCCACCGTGGAGGAACTGGCAGGCCAGAGGAATGGGTGACAAGGTCACAGTTGATTCTACTCAAGGTCAAAGTGCCATGCGAATGTTCCAGAAGCTATGTCTCATAGCTCATAGACCATCAGTGAAGTGGAATGTTGGAAGCTCCAGGCTGTCAAGGCCACGAGAAAGCCTCTGAAAGCTCAGTTGTTAAATCTATAGAATGGGGAGACCTCCTTGGGTTGTCCAAGGCTAGAGTGGGTAGTGAGGCAAAGACGCTGAGGTCCGTGGTGTAGGGGCACTGCCGTCTTTATCTGCAAATGGGGGTGTGAGCATGGCATTAAAAAGAAAAACCTTCTCCATGTTTGAAAGTGTAGGTTAACCTAGAGGCTAATCAAATATAGGAGTTTTACCTCTTTTGAAAGGATATCCTCCTCCTGCTCTCTTGACTGGGTAAACATTTGCTCAGCACTTAAGACACTGCATAACTGCCCCGCCCCCCAAAGAAGTCTTCTCTGACTGCGAGTACCTTAGCCACTCTTCACTGTCTGTGGTCACCTCTTGCTGGGCTAAGCTCTGCTGTAGCTCCCGTCTGCCATGTTCTCATTGTCCATGTCCGGGACCCCATACAGACCAGATGGAAGCGAATCCATGCCCTCCTTCCTGGACACTTCAGAGCTCACTGTCCTTCACACTCTGGTTGTGGTGACTTCCCCAGACACTCTCTAGGGAGCAAGCCTTGCACGGTCCATGAGGAAGGGACAGAAGGACCCCAGACAGCTGGAATGGTGGGGGGGG
>NW_023253510.1:0-3183 GCF_002007445.2 Ailuropoda melanoleuca | reverse complement strand
GATGGACATTTGGGCTCTTTCCATAGTTTGGCTATTGTTGATAATGCTGCTATAAACATCAGGGTGCATGTGGCCCTTCAAATCTGCATTTTTCTGCCTTTGGGTAAATATTTAGTAGTGTAATTGCTGGATCATAGGGTAATTGTATTTTTAACTTTTTGAAGAATCTCCATACTGTCTTCTAGAGTGGCTGCACAGCTTGCATTCACACCAGCAGTGTAAGAGGGTTCCTCTTTCTCTGCATCCTCACCAGCATCTGTTGTTTCCTGTGTTGTTTAGCCTTTCTGACAGGTGTGAGGTGGCATCCCATCATGGTTTTGATTTGTATTTCTCTGATGATGAGTGATGTTGAACATCTTTCGATGTGTTGGTTAGCCATCTGTATGTCTTCTTTGGAAAAAAGTCTATTCATGTCTTCTGCCCATTTCTTACCTGGATTATTTGGTTTTTGGGTGTTGAATTTTGTAAGTTCTTTATAGATTTTGGATGCTCACCCTTTATCCAATATGTCATTTGCAAATATCTTCTCCCATTCTGTTGGTTGCCTTTAGTTTTGTTGTTGCCTTGGCTGTGCAGAAGCTTTTTATCTTGATGAAGTCCCAATTGCTCATTTTTGCTTTTGTTTCCCTTGCCTCCAGAGAGGTGTCTAACAAGAAGATGCTGTGGCCAAGGTCTGAGAGGTTGCTGCCTATGTTCTCCTCTAGGATTTTAATGGTTTCCTGTCTCATACTTAGTTTGTTTTGTGTATGGCATAAGAAAGTGGTCCAGTTTCATTCTTTTGCATGTTGCTGTCCAGTTTTCCCAACACCGTTTATTGAAAAGACTTTTTTCCATTGCATAATCTTTCCTGCTTTGTCGAAGATTAGTTGATTATATAGTTATGGGTCCATTTCTGGGTTCTCTGTTCTGTTGTATTGACCCATGTGTCTTTGTGTCAGTACTGTACTGTCTTGATTACCACAGCTTTGTAATATAGCTGATGGTCCAGAATTGTGATGCCTCCAGCTTTGCTTTTCTTTTTCAAGATTGCTTTGGCTATTAGGGGTCTTTGTGCTTCTATACAAATTTTAGGATTGTTTTAGTTCTGTAAAAAATGCTGGTGGTATTTCGATAGGGATCACATTAAATGTGTAGATTGCTTTGGGTGGTATAGATATTTAAACAATATTTGTTCTTCCAGTCCATAAGCATGGAATGTTTTTCCATTTCTTCGTGGCCTCCTCAATTTCTTTCATCAGTGTTCTATAGTTTTCAGAGTATGGATCTTTTAAGTCTTTGGTTAGGTTTATTCCTAGGTATCTTCTGGTTTTTGGTGCAGTTGTAAATGGGATCGATTCCTTGATTTCTCTTTCAGCCGTTTCGTTATTGGTGTATAGAAATGCAACAGATTTCTGTAGGTTGATTTCGTATCCCGTGACTTTGCTGAATTTCTAGCAATTTTTTTGGTGGAGTTTTTGGGTTTTCTATATAGAACGTCATGTCATCTGTGAAGAGTGACATGACCTCTTCCTTGCTGATTTGGATACTTTTCTTTCTTTTTGTTGTCTGACTGCTGAGGCTAGGACTTCCAGTACTATGTTAAATAACGTGGTGAGAGTGGACATCCCTGTCTTGTTCCTGGCCTTAGAGACAGAGCTCTCGGTTTTTCCCCATTTAGGATGATATTAGCTGTGGGTGTTTCATATGTGGCCTTTATGGTGTTGAAGTGTATTCCCTTTATCCCTACCTTATTGAGGGATTTTATCATGAATGGATGTTGTACTTTATCAGATGCTTTTTCTGCATCTCTTGAAATGATCATGTGGTTCTTATTCTTTTATTAATGTGGTGTATTACACTGACTGATTTGTGAATATTGAACCACCCTGCAACCCAAGAAAAATTCCCACTTGATCCTGGTGAATGATTCTTTTAATGTACTGTTTGATTCAATTCTAGTATTTTCTTCAGAATTTTTGCATCCATGTTCACCCGGTACATTGGCATGTGGTTCTCTTTTTTAGTGCAGTCTTTGTCTGGTTTTGGAATCAAGGTAATGCTGACCTTGTAGAATGAGTTTGGAAGTTTTCCTTCCATGTCTGTTTTTTGAATAGTTTGAGAAGAATAGGTATGAACTCTTCTTTAAATGTCTGGTAGAATTCACCTGTGAAGCCATGTGGCCCTTGACTTTTGTTTGCTGGGAGATTTTTTATTATTAATTCAGTTTCTTTGCTGGTTATCAGTCTATTCAGGTTGTCTGTTTCTTCCTGTTTTAGTTTTGGTAGTTTATATATTTCTAGGAATTGATCCGTTTCTTCCAGGTTGTCCAGTTTGTTGGCATATAGTTTTTCATAATATCCTCTTATAATTGTTTGTATTTCTGTGGTGTTGGCTGTTGTTTCTCTGCTGTCATTTGTGATTTTACTTATTTGGGTCCTTTCTATTTTCTTTTTGACAGGTCTGTTTGGGGTTTACCAATTTTAGTAATTGTGGCAAAGAACCGCCTCCTACTTTCATTGACCTGTTCTTTTTTTGCTGTTGTTTTTATATCATTTATTTCTGCTCTAATCTTTATTATTTTCTTTCTTCTGCTGGCTTTAGGTTTTATTTGCTGTTCCTTTATGAGCTCCTTTAGGTGTAAGGATAGGCTGTATATTTGAGACTTTTCTTGCTTCTTAGAGGAGCCCTGTATTGCTACATACTTCTCTCTTGTGACCATTTGTGCTGCATCCCAAAGGTTTTGGACTGTTGTGATTTCATTTTCATTTGCTTCTATGTATTTTTGTATTCTTTAATTTCCTGCTTAGCCCCTTCATTCTTTTTAGGATGTTCTTTACCCTCCATGTATTTGTGGTCTTTCCAAATTTTTTCTTGTGGTTGACTTCTAGTTTCATAGGGTTGTGGTCAGAAAATATGCATGGTATGATCTTGATCTTTTCATATTTGTTGAGGCCTGATTTGTGACCTAGTATGTGATCTCTTCTGGATAATGGCCCATGTGGACTTGAAAAGAATTTGCATGCTGCTGCTCTAGGATGAAATGTTCTGAATATATCTGCTAAGTCCATCTGGCCCAGTGTGTCACTCAAAGCTATTGTTTCCTTGTTGATTTTGTGCTTAGATGATCTGTCCATTGATGTAAATGGGGTGTTCAAGTCTCCTGCTATTATTGTATTATTAATGAGTTTCTTTATGTTTGTTATT
>NW_023253509.1:0-3134 GCF_002007445.2 Ailuropoda melanoleuca | reverse complement strand
TCTCTTGCTGGCTGTCTCTATCTCTGTCGAATAAATAAATAAAATCTTTTAAAAAAATAAAATAAAATAAATAAAAAACAAAACAGAAAACTGGTTCCTGATCTGATGGATAATTCTGGCAGGCTATTTTGTAGCCAATTAAAAGAGCGCATGCAGTTCCACTCAGAAATCATCCTCGCTGACACAGACTTGTCATAATTTCACACTTTAACGAAGGCAGGATTTCCAAGCCTGCCAGAAAGGAACAAGAAGGAACATTTAAAGATGAAAGTGATAAGAATGAGTTTGATTCTTCTTTTCAGACTTCTGGAAAGTGAAGACTTGTAAGGAAAAAAATCTATGAAGTAGAAGCCTGACCTTGAGTTGTGGATCATGTGCTTTTCTTCCTTGAACTTGATCTGCGGGTGACCAGGTGCATTCTGCATTGCAGACATGTGTCCTAAGAGCACACTTCTCTTGTCTTCTGACAGGTGCCCTGGGGCCTCTGCGAAGCAGACATTGTTTTTTTTTTAAATGTCCTTCCTTGGGGTCTTCTTGAACTTAAGCAGTATAATTTGGGCCTTAATCCTATAGGCGTTATAGGTCCATAATTACAAATTTTCAAAATATATTTACTGTTTCTACCCAGAGACTAACCAAGCCACACGGTTCCATGTCACTTCTGCTGCTGGGCAGAGTTTTCCCTATTCTCCCCCCATCCTGTGGTTGTAGTCCTTCAAGGAGTCGGCCGGACACTCCGCGGTCAGGTACTCTAGCTCTCGTCTCCTGTCGCCATGTGAGTGTCAAAACCCAAATCCCTACAAAACAAACTAACAGCCCCTCCCCAACCCCTTCTCCTCAGGCCAACTGCAGCACCAGCTTTCCTGTTTACTGTTCTGGATTTCATTTCTTTTTTTCTGGCCACTGGAGATTTCCCATAATTTCTGCATGTTATAGAATTTTTGTAAATTATTTTAAATAAATGCTTAATTACTCTGTGGATATGTCATAATTTATTTACTTACCTATCAAACTGTTTGATTTTGTACAATTAGAAATAACACTCGCACAAATACCACCACACCTAACCATTTATGGAAATATGCAATCATTTCTCTAGGGTAATTTCTAGTAATGGATTGTTCAACCAAAGGTAAGTGTATTTTGAAGGTTTTCACTTCACTTATAGATAGCATACTTTTGTCCTTTTCCTAATTCTTCCTTATTTTATACTTATTGATGGATTTAACTTACAGTTTCTAGTAAATTTCAAGCCTTATAGTCAGTAAGTGTATAATACTCCAGTAGTTCGAACACAAATGCCACCAAAGCACTTAATAAAAGTCTCTTGGCTTGAATTGAATCAAATTTAGTAATTTCAGTTGTCCAGAATCAATAGTAATGACCTTGTCCTTGAGTTTCCTTGGAAGATAGCTTCATCAAAGAAAATATAGGTCCTGTGTATCCATGTTTTGTGCCAGATTTCCAGAGAAAAGAGAGGATGGAGGATTGAGGAATAATGAATGTATGTGTAGTGACAAGAGAGACAGGAAATATGGCCAATGAGTACACTAGAAAATGCTCAATTTCATTAGTCATTATAAAAATGCCAATCAAAACCACAATAAGGTATCACTTCACACCCACTCAGATAGCTAACATCAAAAGACAGACAATAACGAGTGTTGACAAGGATGTGGAGAAATTGAAACTCTCATGCATTGCTGGTGGAAATGTAAAATAATGCACTCACTTGGGAAAATAGTTTGGCAGTTCCCCAAAATGTTAAACATAGAGTTACCAATGACCTAGAAATTTCACTTTTGGATATCTACCGAAGAGAAATGAAAAAAATATGTCCACATAAAAACTTGTACGTGAATGTTCGTAGTAGCATTATTCATAATAGCCCCAAAGTGGAAACAGCCCAAATGTCTATCAACTGATGACATTATAAGTTAGATGTGGCATATCCATACATACAATGGATTATTATTTGTCCACAAAAGAAATGAAGAATTTATATATGTTACTACATGAATGAACCTTGTAAATGTGATTGATTCCTAGTGAAAGAAGCCAGTCACAAAAGACCATATATTGCATGATTCCATTTATATGAAATGGGCCAGAATAGGAGATCCATGGACACAGGTGCTGGGGGGAGGAGAGAACAGGAATGACTGCTAATGGTACTGGGGTTTCTTTGGGGGGTGTTAAAAATGTCCTAAAATAGATTTTGGTGATTGTACAACTCTGTAAAAACCATTATAAATGTTAAACAAGTGAACTTTATGGTATGTAAATTATATCTCAATAAAGCTGTTCAAAATAACGGAGAAAGGAAAAGTGATCTGAACTCCAACTTACTTGCCTCATTCTTCTTGTCAGACTCCACCTTCCAGTAATTACCATTCTTAGGCATAGCCAAATTTCTCTCTGGCTCAATAATAGTTTGACACTTTCCCCCAAATTCCCAGAGCTCATTAAGACTGCAGTGCCCACTAACTTTTCCCCAACTTCTTTTTGTTCTTCCTGCTGTTGACTTCAGCATTGATTTGCCCAGCTTCAATCTTATTCATTACCCTATTTTCTGATCATGCACTATTTGCTCTGTGGAAGAATTTACTACATGGTCCTTAGACTTTCATTGCTTAACAACCTCTTTCTTTATGCTACCTGCCTCTCCGCAAAAGTCTTTGAGAGCAGGGATAAGGAGGTTTGTATCTTTCCTTGATGTGTTCTTAGGCCTTTGCATATAGCCTAAAGGTTATATGGCTGTAAAACACAAAATTTAAACAATAAACTGATAGGACCAGTTGTTTCAGAGACAATGAAATGCATGTTGTATGATCTTACTTAAGAAACACCCTCTCTTTCACTTCTTCACCCCAAAGCCCACCTCTGTAATTGAGAGCAAGGCATAATGGAGACATTTTCCAGAAGATAGCATGAAAACAGCAACTTGCCCCCAGTGTTAACTTCCACAACAATATCCTTTCTTCTCCTTCTTAAACCTACTAGCAACCCCACATTGATTCATAATTATAGCTCTTCTAAAGTTTGTCATTTCTATGTTTGGGCACTTCTGCAGAAATTTCCAGAGTATTAACTAGCCATTTGGGCAGATCTGGAGGTGGGGGCGGGGGGGCTGG
>NW_023253508.1:0-3124 GCF_002007445.2 Ailuropoda melanoleuca | reverse complement strand
AATACTCAGCACTGGAGATGTTCGTTTGTAGAGATCCAGATGTATCTTCCTGCGTCTCAGGCTGATTTCAAGGGTGTTCAAGATGGTCTTGTAGATATCCAGCTCGATTCAGGGGACCAGCTGAAAAAGGGCCCTCTAGTCTTCCACCATCTTTTCCCCTCCCTTAACTCTTCTTTAAATGTTTGGTAGAATTTGCCTGTGAAGCCATCTGGCCCTGGACTTTGTTTATTGGGAGTATTTTGATTACTGATTCAATTTCTTTGCTGGTTATGAGTCTGTTCAAGTTTTGTATTTCTTCCTGTTTCAGTGTTGGTAGTTTATATGTTTCTAGGAGTTTATCAATTTCTTCCAGTTGTCCAATTTGTTGGCATATAGTTTTTCATAATATTCTCTTATAATTGTTTGTATTTCTATGATGTCAGTTGTTATTTCTCCTCTCTCACTTGTGATTTTATTTATTTGGGTCCCTTCTCTTTTCTTTTTGATAGGTGGCTCAGGGGTTTTCAATTTTATTAATTTTTTTAAAGAACCACCTCCTGGTTTCATTGACCCATTCTGTTGCTTATTAGTTTCTACACCATTTATATCTTCTCAAATCTTTATTATTTCCTTCTTTCTGCTAGCTTTAGGCTTTGTTTGTTCTTTCTTTCTTTTTTTTTTTTAGCTCCTTTAGTTGTAAGGTTAGGTTGTTCAACATTTTTCTTGCTTCTTTAGCTATACCTGTATTGCTATATACTTCCCTCTCAGGACTACTTTTGCTGCATCCTAAAGCTTTTGGATGACTGTGTTTTCATTTTCTTTTGTTTCCATGTATATTTAAAATTTCTTCTTTGATTTCCTGGTTAACCCATTCATTGTTTAGTAGCATGTTTTTTATCCTCCATGTATTTGTGGTCTTTCCAAATTTTTTCTTGTAGTTAACTTCTAAGTTCACAGCATTGTGGTCAGAGAAAGTGCATTGTGTGATTTCAATCTTTTTGTATTTGTTGAGGCCTGTTTTGTGACCTAATATGTGATTTATTCTGGAGAATGTTCCATATTCACTTGAAAAGAATGTATATGATGCTATTTTAGGATGGAATGTTCTGAATACATCCATTAAGTTGTTCTGGTCCAGTGTGTCATTCAAAGCCATTGTTTCCATATTGATTTTCTGTTTAGATGATCTGTTCATTGATGTAAGTGATATGTTTAAGTCCCCCACTATTATTGTGTTATTATGAATTCGTTACTTCATGTTGTTATTGTTTCATATATTTGGGTGCTCCCATTTTGGGTATTCCCACTTTGAGTGCATAAATATTTATAATTGTTACATTTTCTTGTTGGATTGTCTCCCTTATGTTTATATAATCCCCTTCTTCATCTCTTGTTACAGGCTGTGGTTTAAAGTCTAGTATGTCAAATATAAGTACTGGTATTCTGGCTTTCTTTTCATATCCATTTGCATGATAAATGTTTCTCCATCTTCTCACTTTCAATCTGCAGATGTCTTTAGGTCTAAAATGAGTCTCTTTTAGGCAGCATATAGACAGGTCTTTTTTGTCGTTGTTTGTTTTATCCATTCTGATACCTATGTCTTTGGTGTGTTTAGTCCATTTACATTCAAAGTAATTATTGATAGCTATGTATTTCATTACTGGTTTTGTCATTGTTTCTGGTGATTTTCTCTGGTCCTTTCTTGTCTTTGTCACTTTTGATCTCTCCTTTGCATTCAGATTCTCCTTTAATATTTCTTAAAGGCCTGGTTTAGTGGTCATGAACTCCTTTAGTTTTTGTTTGTCTGGGAAACTCTTTATCTGTCCTATTCTGAACAATACCCTTGCTGGATAGAGTATTCGTGGCTGCAGATTTTTCCCATACAGCACGTTGAATATACATGCCACTCCCTTCTGGCTTGCCAAGCTTCTGTTGAGAAATCTCCAGTTAGCCTTATGGGTTTTCACTTGTAAGTTAAAGACTTCTTTTGTCTTGTTGCTTTTAAGATTTTTTCTTTGTCACTGTATTTCACAAATTTAGTTACAGTAAGTCTTGGTGTTACCCTGTTTTTATTGATTTTGATGGCAGTTCTCTGTGCCTCCTGGATATGAATGTCTGTTTCCTTCACCAGATTAGTTGAGTTTTCTGCTATTATCTCTTTACTTGAATTATCTGTCCCCTTTTCTCGCTCTTCTTTTTCTGGGACTCCTATAAGATAAATGTTGTTACATTTGATGGAGTCACTGAGTTCCCTGTCTATTCTTGTGCTGCATAATTCTTTCTTTGTTTTGTTCAGCTTCATTAGTTTCCATTATTTTGTCTTCCAATCACTAACTTGTTCCTCTGCTTTTTCCAACCTGCTATTCATTGCATCAAGCCTGTTTCCAATCTCATTTATTACATTCTTCATCTCTGATTTTTATCTTTTTTATCTCTGTGATAAGGGTCTCACTGATGTCTTCTACTCTATTCTCAAGCCCAGTGAGTATCCTTATGATTGTTGCTTTAAACTCTCCATCAGGCATGTTATTTATATCTGTATTGCTTAGATCTTTGGTCATGGCCTTATCTTGTTCTTTCATTTGGAATAAATTCCTCTGTCTTGACATTTTGTCTAAGTCTCTGCCTTCTTTTGAGTGTTAGAAAATCCAGTTATGTCTCCTGCATCGAAAGCAATGGCCTTATGAAAAAGAGGTCATGTAGTGCTCAGGGCCTGGCACTCCAGAGAGTGTCTCCAGTTTGTGCTGTGTGCACTCTGCTATAATGTTTTGACTGCTCTATCCTTCAGGTCTGTCATCTGTGGAGACTCCCCATGCCTTCTGTAGGCAATGTTTGGGCCCTGGCCTGAATGTGGTGAGTTTAACTAAGTGTGCTCTGCTCTATTTGTGAAATAGACAATCACTTCCACCAGAACTGAGGCCCTGATGAACTTTCTGGTTGGGAGACATGGTGTGGACAAGGGTTTGTGCTGGTATTCTGGCGGAGGTCCCTGCTTCACGGGGAATGAGGCAAGCTTAACTGAGAGGAGCAGTCCCACCAGAGCACAGGGTAGGTGGGGCTTAGTGTAAGCAAGTTAGGCAGCCAGTGTTCGTGCTGCATTGCTTCCTGAAGGTGGTTCTGTGTTTATGGAGGGGTGGGGGGGGGG
>NW_023253507.1:0-3121 GCF_002007445.2 Ailuropoda melanoleuca | reverse complement strand
GGGGGGGGGTATCAGAAATTGGTTTGAGACATTCTATGTTTGAGACACCTTTAAACATCCAAGTGGAGATGTTAGGTGTGCTATTGGATGTATAAGTCTGGAGTCCAGAAGCAAGGCCATGGCTGGAGACATAAATTAGGGAGACATCAGCATATAGATACATTTGAAAGCGGTGATTCTGGATGAGATTACCAGGTGGGCATGTTAATGCAAAAGAAAAGAGCTCTAAGGACTAGACTCTGGGATTCTCCAACATTTTGAATTCAGGAAGATGAGGAGAAATCAGAAAGGGAGACCCAGAAGATCTAGTTTCAGAGATGTAGGAGGAAAACCAGGTGAGGATATTGTGCTCTATCAACCAAGTGAGCCAGGTACTTCAAGGGGTAGAAAAGAGGAAGAACAGAGTTATCTAACTTCTCATTAGGCACTTATTTGGGTATTGGCTTTTCTAGAAAGACTTTATCTCCATTTCATTCCTTCTCCCCACCCTCACCCCTCAAGGTCAAACTGGATACCCCTGTTCTGGGTTCCCAGTCTCTTCAGGGTAGAGGTCAATTATTGCACACCCCACATTATAATTCAAAGTTCAGTTCACGTGTTTGCCTCCCCCATTAGACTGGGAGACTTTGGAGGACAGGGCCTGTATCTTATTTGACCTCATTGCCTGCTACAGGGTATGTAGCCAACACATTTTTAATATAAAGATGTGATTTATTTTAATTCAGTTTTACTTTGCCATTTTTGAAAATGATTTTGGAGCAGGTACATAATAATTCGAATTTTAGAGATTTAGCAATTCTGGAGGGTAGAAAAGAGTATCACATTTGCTTCTTCAGGTGACTTTTTCCTTATAGTCATAAAGTTTTATAAACATTTCCAGATATCACAACACAGATCAAATCTCAATTCCATGGTTGAATTATTATTTGAAATATTTATTCATATGACACTGGTTGTATTTTACCAATTTTGTCTTAAATTCTGGGTGAGAAATTAAGAAACTGGGCTATTCTCTTGCTCCACTAATATAAATTCCACATGTCTGTAGTTACCATCATTACCATTTAACCATACTTTTATTTGTTCAGTATTTAATATTTTACAAGGTATTTCTACATATATCATTTACTTGAAACTCAAAAATGTCTCGGAGGCAGGTTTGCAGATATCTTTATTGTTCCCACTTTGCCATCGCCCTTCAACCTTTGAACTCTTCACCCATTTATGAGCTTCTTGGGGGAAGAGACTATAGGTCTCATCCACTGCTGTATCCATAAGTGTTTAAAACAATGCTTGCTGTGAGAGAAGCAAGATGGCGGAAGAGTAAAGGACCTCTTTTCATCTGGTCCCTTGAATTCAGTTAGATATCTGTCAAATCATTTTGAACACCTAAGAATTCAGCCTAAGATGTAAGAAAAGAATTGCTGGAATTCTACGAATAGAAAAGCGACCACTTTTTGCAAGGTGTGTGGAAAAGTGAGATGGAGGAGATATACCAGAAGATAAACTGCGGGGAGAGCGTGCCTCCGTAAGCTGACATCGGAAAGTGATATAGCCCCGGAGTACAAAATCGGAACTTTTAGAAATCTGCTCTAGTGAGCTACGCCCCTGCCTAAAAGATGTTCAGGTGGCAAAGCAGGGCAGAATCCTAGGTGGGACAGTGTGGTCTCAGGATCCCTGGGGGTCACAGAAAGAACAGGGGTGCCTCAGTGCAGCAGAGTTCTCAGGCATTGGAGCGGGAAAGCTGGCTGCGATCAGTGAGCCCGGGAGTGGGCTCTCAGCTCAGGGTTGCCGTAAACCATGAACCTTGGCATGATCAGGCAACTGCTCTCTGTGCGGGAAGGGGGGCCTGTAAGCAGCAGGCCCCTGGTGACCCCCCTCCTTCCCCTGGGAGAATTGGCGATGGTGCACAATGAAGGAGTCTGCAGAGTTTGGTGCACACAAAAGTGAAGACTGCTTTTCCCTGAGGATTTATTTAAGAGTGAGGGCTATGATCTTTCAGCTCCGGGGCTGGAGATCAGGGTGCCACAATTTTTATTTTCATCCTTTAAAGTGGCGCAGAAAGCCTTCAGGGAACAAAAGCCACATAGAGCAATCTGGAGCAGCTTACAGTGAGCCTGGCCCCCAGGCAAGGGGTCGTGCAACTCTGTGGGGGCAAAGACACCTGAGAATCAGCACAGCAGACCCCTCCCCTAGAAGACCAGCTGGAACATCAGGCTAATACCAAGTTTATGGAGCACACAGAACTGCAGAACTCCAGCACTAGGGGAAAATAGTATATAGAATTTGAGGTTTTTTTCTCGTGATTCTTTTATCTTTCTGTTTAAAATTTTCCTTTTCTTTTTTCTTTTTTTCCTTTTCAAGTAGTTTCTTATTTTATCAACTCTTTGTTTTTAAGAATTTTTAAAATTTTCATTTTCACATTTACATTTTATAGATATAGTCTTCAGTTTTGGCTTCCCTTCCCTGTATTCAATTTTATTTTTGTGTATATATAAGTTTTTCTTTCCTTACAATTGTGGGATCAAGTGTCTTCTAACAAACAGACCAAAATATACCCAGAACCAAGTGTATCACCCTGTTCCGTCTACATGTTTGATTATGTTCTTTCTTTTTCCCCCTTTCTTCTTCTTCTTCTTCTTTTTTTTTAATTTCTGATCTCTTCTGATTTATCTAGTGTATATTTTTTTGGGATCATGGTTGAAATTTTTATTTTTTATTTCTTTTTTGTTCTCTCATTTATCTATTCTTATCTGGACAAAATGACTAAAAGGAGGAATTCACCATAAAGGAAAGAACCAGAGGTAATACTCTCTGCCATAGATTTAATCAATATGGTTATAAGTAAAATGTGAGACCTGGAACTCAGAATAATGATTATAAAGATTCTAGCTGGGCTTGAAAAAAAGCATAAAAGACACTAGAGAATCCCTTAGTGCAGAAATAAAAGAACTAGGGGTGCCTGGGTGGCTCAGTTGTTAAGCGTCTGCCTTTGGCTCAGGGTGTGATCCCAGTGTTCTGGGATCAAGCCCCACATCAGGATTCTCCAGTGGGAGCCTGCTTCTTCCTCTCCCACTCCCCCTGCTTGTGTTCCCTCTCTTGCTGGCTGTATCTCTCTCTG
>NW_023253506.1:0-3113 GCF_002007445.2 Ailuropoda melanoleuca | reverse complement strand
TATAGTTACCCAAATTAGCATGAACACATATATATATGTGTGTGTCCAGGGTCTGAGAGGATAAATTTGGGTCTTAAAGCAAGTGGGATGTGGACAAATAAGATTTTTGTAAAGATAAGGAAACGTTCAAACAGTGGCCTTGTCTTTAAAGATATAACTTCTTATGCTTCTAGATGTTTCATTTTTGGCAGGTATGCGTCACTTTTGAAACCTGTCTCAGGCTGGGAAAATTATTTTGTTTCCTTGAAGACTTTTGAATACTGAGTGAGGTTCTGTATGAATTTTCCTATTTTCCCTTAAATAATCCACAAGGCTTCATTTGTTTTGTGGAGTTTTGGAAAGCCACACATTTTACTTTCTTGCGATAGAAGCAGTTATTTTCCTTAGCTAGTTTTTCTTTTTTTGCCCCTGACCTAGAGCCCTTGTCTTTTGTCCTTGTTCCTTGTTTTTCTCTTTTCTTTTCTTTTCTTTTTTTCTTTTCAGCGCTGTCTTCTCTCCATCTTTGTCTTTCTTTCTTTGGCAGTTTTGGGCCCAACTTGGCTTTCTCTCTTCAGGTTTGGGTTTCTTCTCTCTCTCTCTTTCTATCTCGTTCTTTTCCTCTTTTTCTGTGGTCCGATCAGTTTTTTTCTTTTGGAGGCACATTATTCCTAGTGATGGCTGAAACTGGCATGGGTATTTCAGAAATGTTTCAGTAAAAACTGTTGCTTTTTTAAAAAAATCAAATTCTATATACTTGACAATAAGAGAGGCCTTACTCTCCCAAAGGCAGAAAGATTCCTTTCCACAAACCAAAAAGCTCATGTTAATTTTTAAAGTCTTAGCTCCGGCTTCTCGATTTTTCTTTTAAGTGAAGAAAATACCTTTCCCCCAAAATTGCCTGCTTTTCCTTTATTTTCCCTCCTTGTCTTTAGTTTTCTTTTTTGCTCCCGGCTCTCACCAGCATCACTGGCTTCCTCTCCCTCTCCTTGGTTTTTTTCTCTCATTCTCTTATCTCCTCCCCTCTCCTCAGAGGCCTGCCTGTCCCCTTGCTTCCTCTATCCCCTGAACCCTTGCACTTGTGGGTGACTCAGCCCTTGGAGAAGCCTTGAATTGTCTGAAGGTTTTTTTGTCTTGGCTCTTGTCTGCGTGCAGAGTGCAGAGCCTCTGAGTCCTGAGCCCAGGCAGGAGGGGAGAAGGGAAGGAGGCTGGGTCTGGGACAGGTAATCTTCCAACAGAGCCTCCACTCTCTTAACAAAAGGGGGACAGTCCCCTTTTGTCTGGGACTCCTGAGGGGCGTGTCCAGGGCCTAGAGCCACCACCAGTGGCATGAAGGAGGAGGAGGCTGCAGTGGTGGGGGCAAACCAAGTGTTTCTCATGGAACCTGAGTGATTCCTCTCTGTGTGTGCCCACAGAAGAGAGAGACCTTCTCCCCTCCCTCTCCAAGCCTTAGGAATACCCTGGCCTGAGGCCACTCTTCCAGAAAACTCCCCCACACACCCTAGACAGTGGCCCCTGTGGGAACAGGGTGAGGGGAGAGTGCTCCCTGGGAATCCACTCTGCCCACCTTCAAGGTTACAACAACTGGCAGGAGAAGGACAATTGACGATTGTTCTCCTTCCGTGTTACTCTCCTGGGAAGGGCCTGTTGCTCCTCCTGTTAAGGGAGCATTGAGGGGGCGCACTGGGCTCTGTGTGGATCCCTGAGGCTCTATTGAGAAACTCTACTGGCCTTCCTGGGCCACTTCTGTGTCCAATCTCTCTGCCACTCCCTCGAACTTTGACCCCTCCCTCCATCCCGGAGTGAATCACATCTTGTCCTGTTTCCTTAACTTCCACGTGGATCTCCCCATCCGCCATCTCCCCACCACCCACCCAGTTGTACCACTGGTTTCAGAATCAACCCATGCTTAGTGCATCTCTTCCACCCGGCACTGTGGTCTGTGAGACAGAATACGCCAGAATTCTCCAGGAGGCCCATGTTGGCCATTTTCTGTTCCGTGTCTAATATTTAGTATAAATCAAAATGCCAGAAAAACACCCATGTGCCAAATATAAACTCACTTCTGGTTTCTACCATCTCATCTTGACTCTAGGAAGTAAGATTGCTTCTCTCAAGGTGGAGAGGCAGGGTTTGGTATCTTATGTCACTCAGTTAACATCTTTGGCTAATTGGACTGAAGCTGGTTATTAACATGATGTTAATTATTGAACGCCACTCTAAGAGGCCTGTCGGCAATGACACCTGGCTCCTGCTTGCTCACCTCTGTTTCTCTTGGGGTCAGCTGTGAGCTCACTTCAGACCATTCAGGACCTGGACCGGGGTCCCAGGTGCTGGCCAGCACCTTTCCCATTGTCAGGGTTCAGCGCCAGCCCAGGGCTGCGTGTTTTGTTTTGGCACACCCCAGGCGCTCTTCCGGTAACCTTTCTGCCAGCATAAAGGCCACGGAGCACAGGGTTTTCAGATGGGGAAGAAAGGGGCACGAGTGAGCAGTGACCTTTTCCCCCCATGCCAGCTGAGGGCTGAGCCTCGCCTGGGGAGAGCGCAGCTGTAGGGACACAGTTCCGAGCGGGATCAGCCTCTCCCTGTCTGTTCGAGGTCTCTGCCCTTCTTTTAATAACTGTCTCCTCCTTACAGCTTCTCCAAGGCCTGAGGCAGGCTGCTCAGTAGCCCCTCGCAGAGAGAACCTTGTGGAGATGGCACTCACCGCAGGCCTCCCTGTCCTGCGCTCACCCTCCCACTTGGCTGGGAGGGAGGCCTCTTCCCTATGACTTGGTTTCCCCAAACTTGTCCCGCTTTTCGTGCTAGAGCCCTTTCCTTTCCATTTTGTTGTTTCCTGTCTTCACTTTCTCCCTTTCAGATCGGTTTCTTTTTGTACGCTTTTGCACCTTGCTCCTCCGTAGGGGTTCGGGCCCTTTAGTCTGAATTGAATTGGGGGCTAGGTGAGTGTTGCCCCTCCTCCAACCAAGAAACACTAAATGTGGATCAAGTGGAGAAGGCAAAGCTGGAGAAAGCAAAGAATGAAGTGTCTGAGGGTTGGGGGGAGGCCTCGTAACACTCAGTGACTGTTTGGAAGTAGTGTCCATCTTCCTGCCTTTGTCACTTCTCCCTGGGATTGGCTGTTGTGTTTGTGGCTG
>NW_023253505.1:0-3094 GCF_002007445.2 Ailuropoda melanoleuca | reverse complement strand
AAAAAATAAAAATAAAAATGACTTCTTAATTACTTAACTTCCTGTGGAATGGAAACATAGCTCAGATAAACCTCAGTCCTCCTGGCAACCACTACTAGGATGTGATGACAACATAACAGGTATACATGAAGGTTCAAACCCATTTATAACCAAGGACTTGTGTATGCAGGCTGCCATCTGGGGAAAGCTGGTTTTGATACCACTTAATATTGAACGGCTCACATTTCCTGAGAAGATAGTAATTAGCGTGACTTCTTTGGGACTAATTACTTAAATGTTTTGATAGTCTTTTCTTTTCTCTTTCTTTCTTTGAGAGAGAGAGCACGCACGAGCCGAGCCGGGGTGTGGGCGGTAAGGGCAGAAGGAGAGGGAGAGGGAGAAGCAGACTCCCTGCTGAGCAAGGAGCCCAAAGTGGGGCTAAATTCCAGGACCCTGAGCTCATGACCTGAGCCGAAGGCAGACGCTTAACCAATTGAGCTACGCAGGTACACCTGATAGTCTTTTCTTTTTTAAGAAACATAGTATATAACTTTAAAAGGCTATCCAAACTGACTAATGACCTTGCAAAAGGAACCTAGTTCTTACCCTGTTTTTGTACAGTAATAAACAACCTATGGGAAAAGCAATTTGGCTACCTCTGGGAGCTAACTCTCAGCTGGTGATATTCATGCCACACCTCTCTAAAACACTCTTTTCTCCCAAGCTGCTCAATTACATACCAATCTCATCTCCCTCTACTACAGGACCAACTGACACGGGCCAGGGACTGGAACTCTGGGGTGGGAATGGGGCAATCCTGACCCACCTCACCTCTTGGCAGTTCTTCACTGGGTCAACTCACCAACTTTCTTTTTCCCTGTTTAGGTAGAAACAGGGCAGGTTAGCAATCCCCTGGCAAAGCAAATGTCCAATAAAATGCCAGTCTCTTGTTCCTGCTGGCATCTCTAAACTCCACAGTGAATTGTCTTAGAGTGCCTCTCTCTTGGTTTTAAAAAGAGAGAACATAACATCTTCCCAGAACCACAGCACTCCCCTGAAACCTTAAAATCTTCTGGCCTCTAAGGTTTCTTTGTATAAAGCCTGGGGGTAGGATGGTGAACCCTTCTCATACCTTTCTATAAGCCTCACAGGGAAAGGCTTGATTCTCACTGCTGGGGGCTCCTTTCACTCATGAGATACTTATACTTAGTACTTTTGTCCCCAGCTTTGGGCCTCACAAGCAGTTTGGGGATAATAGGGTAAAAAAAAATCCCACTCAACATCCTGTCAATTATTATAAGGAAAAAAGGGACACAACTAGGGAAGCAGTTAAATAAATTAGAATCCATTCTTACCATGAAACACTATGCAAAGGTTGAAAATGAATAGATTTCTCTCTACATATAAGAACTTTATTAATCAAACAAGAATAATACATATATATGTATATAAACACTATGATTCTATTTAGCTTTAAAAAAAAATCCCTGTCTACCTATGTGTGTATTTACTTGTATAAATTCAAATAAAAAGGTTTAGAAGGGTACAAAGAAAATATTAGTAAGGCCAATGGGATTGAAGGATAAGGTGAATCAAGGTTTCCACTTTATATTCCACCTGCTCTAACATTCTATTTTTTGATAACAGCATGCATTTTTTTTACCATTTAAAAAACAGAAAACAGACCAAAGAAAATAAAAGATAAGAAATGTTTAACATTATTTCAACTCCCTCTACTGTTTTTTAAAATCTTCACAAAGAATATGTTTAATACACTATTTATTCTAAAAGAGAAGGAATGATAAAGTCACAGATATCAATACTATGGATCAGGTGTTCTCAAATATATTTTAAGAGGCACAAAAGCTGGAATTCATAACATCCTTTATGGAACTTCATGAAATATTGATACTCACTAGACCCTTGGCATTCAAGAATTTAACATTCATGGTTTCAATTATTTATAAAGGATCCCAAAAATCCATTACATGCAGTAATTTGTAAGTTTGCTGAGACATAAATTTGTCCTGTGCCAACTACAAAGCTCATGAGCCAGAGTAAGTCACTGAACTGGCAAGTGAGGGAACAGAAAAGGAAGGTTCTCTGTACTTGGAAGAAGCAGGAGAAAGGCAGAGAGGTCCATATTTTATAAGCACCCATACCGCCTAGATGAAAAGGTGAAGAATGAAATGTGGGAGGCTGAAGATTCATGATAGAGAAACGGGGTTCTCTATATACTATAAAAATATATGCTAGAGGCCTCAGGGATCAAGGAGCATGTAGCTGGTGTAAGGTGCCTTGCTGCTTGGCAATGGCTGGAATGTACTATTAAGATTATTAAATTGTCTGTTAACTTGCCCAGCAAGCCCTCCCTTGCCCTTGAACCATCTGAAGTTTTAATGTACCACAAGGGACAGGCTACAGAACTTCTGCCCAATACAAATTCACTGAGGTAATTTGCTGCCCCTGGAAAGAATGTCTGTACTAATAAGTTGCCTTAAAAGGCCTGCATTAGTCTCACTAGCACCCACATACTAACGATTAAAAAATCCCATCCTCCAGCCCCACCTTCACTCTTGACCTTCAAACTTATATAGACATTTCTTCCTTAATATCCTACGCACCTCAAACTCGAAATGTGAAAACTGAAATCCTCCCCCTGTATTCTGTACCAAAGTTTCTGCCAACGTAATTTCTCCATTCATTCTGGCCAGAAACTTGGAAGTCTATCTTTCACTCCTTCTTTTCCCTCACTCTGCTCAGACCCAAGCCATAAGTCCTGCAGTTTTGTTTCTTAAATATCTCTCTGACCTAATGCCTTTGTGCCATCCTCAATGCCACCAAGCTGGATCAGATTCTCTTTAATTCTTGACTGAGATGTCATTTCCTCTCTCATGCCCCTGTCTTTTATTTTGTTCTCTTTCCATCTCTCCTTTAAAGAGCTTCCAGGATTAACTCTGCGGCCAAAATCCTTTCAAAGTCCTCCCTCTAGCACTGGTCTCCACTGCCAGCTCCATCCTCGCCTGGCTTTACACCATGAGTTCTAAGAACAATAGCCCCCAGCATGCTGTCTGTAACCTCCTCTGCCCCTGTCCTTCCTTCCCATCTACCTGGG
>NW_023253504.1:0-3090 GCF_002007445.2 Ailuropoda melanoleuca | reverse complement strand
TGGGTGGCTCAGTGGGTTAAGCGTCTGCCTTCAGCTCAGGTCATGATCCCAGGGTCCTGGGATCGAGCCCCGCTTTGGGCTCCCTGCTCTGTGGGGAGTCTGCTTCTCCCTTTCCCTCTATCTCCCGGCTCATGGTCTTGCTCTCTCTCTCTCTCTCTCTCAAATAAATAAATAAAATCTTAAAAACAAAACAAAACAACTGCCTTTAAGAGCCCTTCGAAAGAAGAGACATGAATTGTAACCCAGTTTGAATAAATAATGAGAAATACATCCCAGTTTTTAAGAGGAGATGAAGTTCATATGGACTTGAATGGGGGCAGGTTTACCACTGTTCACTTCTTGGTCATTTCACTATCTTCATTTCTTGATGATTTTATAACTCAGGCTATTAAATGAACACTGACTTTTGTACTTAGTAAATACTTAATGAATTAGATAATCCATAGTAACAAAATTATGCAATATAACGGATTTAACCAGTGAGAACTTAATTAACTTTATGGCCACCTGGACTTCATAGAATAGCTCCTTTAACTGGAAATCGGCATGCATTTGTAAAGAGTGGCACAAGAAGAATTGTGCTTATTGTAGTTTGGAAGGTGCCTGTATTTTAAATGACATTCACGAGGCTTTGCTTACATGTTTTCATTAAATTTATAGAGCCTATGCATGTAACATAAAGAAGACCCCAACTTAAAAAGAAGCTATTTTTGTCAATGTTCTTTGGACGCCTAGCTTGAAACCAGAGCACAGTAGGCACATAGGCTGGCGGAACACGTCATGTGGTGAATTTGATTTCAGAGCTGCTTAGGGAAAGCCTGTGTAATCTAGTATTAGAAAGCTAGTATAGTATTAAACAACAGAGGAGAATGATTTGACTTGAAATTGTGTTTTTATCTTTCTTGTGCTTACGGTGTGTGTGTGGGGGGGGCAGGGGGGCAGACTTGCATAAGGATGAATAAGTAAACAGCTTTTACGAAGGCAGTAGAGCTGTGGCAGTGATTCTTCACTACATTTTTTTTTTTTTGCTTTTAAGATTTATTTATTATTTACTTAGAGAGCACGGAACGGGGCAGAGGGAAAGGAGAGAGAATCTCAAGCGGACTCCGCGCTGAGCATGGAGCCCTATGCAAGGCTCAGTCTCATGACCCTGAGGTCACGACCTGAGCTGAAATCAAGAGTCAGACGCTTAACTGAGCACCCAGACTTCACTACATCTTAATTTTCCTCCAGAACCCGTAACTCGTCAGATACAAGAGCAGTACCTTTCATCTTTTCAACCATGATTAACTTCATAACTTGACCCATAGCTGTAGTAGAGAAAAGGAACAAGGAACGGGAAAAAGGAGAAGGAAAGTTCAAGTGATGACTGGACAAAAAGCAAAGAAACAGGAAAATGGGGGCTGTAGAAGGGGTTATGTGAGAACAAGTATAGGTGCCTGAGAGAAATTAACTGAGTTGTTAGTTGTTAAAATGGGAAAAGGGTGAGGGGAACACATTTACTTTAGCCTTACTTCTTTGCCCTCAGAAGAATAATGTCAGAAGAAAGTCTGTTCTAGATCATTCCTAGGTCAGTTGTAAAGGACAGCTTGGAAAGGAAGATATTTACTGGCCTTTCTCAAGGTAAGTGTTCATGACTCTGAGTATGTCTGTCCAAGTATTAACCAAGAGCATTACATTTAATATGTAAAGTGTGAAGTATTGCTTTCTGAAGTCCCTAAATTCTTGGAGTAAGTAAGGCACAATGGCTGTTACCATAACAACTTTAAAACATGGCCTCAACCCACACAAGACTTTATGGTACATCTAAAGACCACCCTAGATTATCTGATGCAACTGGAGAATAACGCATAAGGAGTTGGAGGGCATTGTGATTTACGTAGGCCTTGAAAAATGGGTATGATTTCAAAAAGTGGACAGAATGAGAAAGAGCGGCATTATTCAGAGGGAAGAGACAACACGGACGAAGATGTGGTTTTGAGAAAGAAATGTAGGAAGTGGAAGTTATGGTAAGGCATTGAATGTTGTGGGAAATAAAATGGAATCAGCTGAGTAAGACCAGATAATAGAGAACCGTTAAAACCAGAACATTTGTCCACTTGGTTGGGTGGACAATAAAGAGAAGGCTTGGCATTGGTACAAAGGACTAGCATTACTTTCTCCATCATCGTGCCTCATAGGCTGTTACTTGGGAATGGAAGGATGGTAGAGCATGGGTGATTCTGTAGTTCTTTTGAGACAGGATGAACCTATTCAGAATGATTGGATGGATGAAAATTAATCCCCAAAAGGGCCCAAAACAGAAATTACAGAGAAGCTGTGCTGCCATAACCAGATCACGGCTGCCACAGAAATGGTGCATCAAACATTTGGGGTTACCAGAAAATAACCATAGATGATGATATAGGGAGATCACAGCTTTTGAACAAATACTCAAAAGAATATATTTCTCATGGATGTAAAATTAGATGAAAGAAATACATGAGTTTTATCAAGTTTGTGATCCAGAAACCTAGTCGAGAAATACCAGTTGGCAAGGCAGTTATTTCTCTTAAAGTGCTTGCTCTTAACAAGAAGCACAGTGTCCCAGAATCCGAGTTCAAGGGCAGTTTCAAGTGGCCTGGGAGGATGATGCTTCCGAGTGGGTCAGCCTTATGGTAAAGAACCAGTCTAGCTCCTCGTCGGCATGCGCTGACCGGTGAGGGCCATCTCTCTAGTGCTGCGTGTGGTCTAGCTACGGGGGAAGCCACGTGATGCGTGGGACAGGTGGGCAGTTTTTTTAAGTGCATTTTTCTGTAGCAGTGAACAGAGTGGGCAAGAAACTTGTTATGAAACCCGTCCCCCGAGAAAAGGAGAAGAGCTCACCACATCATGAGAACTTCGTCCTCTGTTGTTCTTGAGGCACTACACGGTAGCCGGAGAGAGAATGCCCCCTGGCTGCTGGGAGTGAGAGCTTGCTTTAGACCAGTTGGTGATTGCATGGGAAGAATGTGTGGAGTTCTCGTTTAAAAACAAAAACCAGGGGCGCCTGGGTGGCACAGCAGTTGGGCGTCTGCCTTCGGCTCAGGGCGTGATCCTGGCGTTATGGGA
>NW_023253503.1:0-35819 GCF_002007445.2 Ailuropoda melanoleuca | reverse complement strand
TCGTTAATACTTTTTTCAAGTCTACTCAACATCTTGACCATTGTTGCTCTGAATTCCATTTCTGATAATTGTGATACATCCATACGTATTAATTCTGTGGCAGAGGCCACAGACTCATTATCTTTTCTTTGCTGGGGGGGGGACTTNCAGACTCATTATCTTTTCTTTGCTGGGGGGGGGACTTCTTCTTCTCGTCATTCTGATGATGAGAAATTGCGGGGTTGTCCAGAGCCCAAGTTATTGACTGGGACCCAGGCCGTGCGCCCTTGTTTTATAGAGATCTTAGGGATGTGGGCTTCTTCTTTAAAGATTTTATTTATTTATTTATTTGAGAGAGAGAGACAGACAGACAGCAAGAAAGGGAACCCAAGCAGGGGAGTGGAAGAGGAAGAAGCAGGCTCCCGGTGGAGAAGCCCGATGAGGCACTCCTTTCCGGATCGTTGTGATCACACCCTAATCCAAACAGGAGCTTAATGACTGAGCCACTCAGGTGCTCCGGGTTGTGGGCTTCTTGATTTTTCAGCCTGCCTTCTGGGGGAGGGGCCTGCCAGCCAGTACTCAAAAAACCCTGTTTGGGTAGAGTCTCCATGTCCCCTGCAAGGGGGGATGGGGATGGGCTCCCTGTGAGCCAGTATTTCTGGGCTTTTGTTCTCTGGCAGCTTTCCCTGGTGGTTTGCTATGACTCTTCTGAGATTCAGAGCAGCAGCGGCTGAAATTCAGCCTCTGTCTCAGAACAGCTGTGCGCCCCACACCCGGTGTCCCAGCCCTCACTTCCAGGGCCGGCGTGTCTCTGTCCTTTGTGTTTCCAACCCCGCCAGCCGCCAGCCACCCCGTGCGGGCTCCCGGAGCTCCAGGTCTCAGCCTGAATCCAGTGAGCACACCGGAGTTCTGGAGCTCCGTGAGATGCTTGGTGGTGCATGCTCCTGGCTCACAGACTCAGTCTGCTGTTTCCAGGGTGCGGGTCCGCCTGCTCCCTGGTGCAGGTGGCCCGCCAGCCGCCAGCTGCCCCGCGCACACTCCCAGAGCTCCCGTTCTCAGTCTGATGTCTCAAGTGTGCGGGTCCGTGGTCCGTCCGCTCCCCCGTGCAGGTGGCTACCGCTTCCCGGCGCCCTGACACGGCGGCTCCCTCCCCCTTCTGTTTAGCTTCTGATATCTGTGCGCGGTTTCATGGCTCCCCGCTTCGTACCTCAATACTCAGCGCTGGAGATGTTCATTTGTAGAGATCCAGATGTATCTTCCTGCATCTCAGGCTGATTCCGTGGATGTTCCTGCTGGTCTGGTACCTATCCAGCTCAACTCAGGGGACCAGCTGAAAAAGGGGTCCCTTACTCCTCTGCCATCTTAACTCCTCCTATTAGCTTGGCTCTTAAGTGAAGTCAAAGTGGAGCACAACCATAGCTGATCTGTGATAGACATGTAACATGAGTGAAAATAAGCCATTGTTGCTATTGTTGTTTGGGTCTTTTATTACTGAAGGAATGCCAGACTATTTTGAATGATAAACCAAGTAAGATACAAACAGATAAGAGTACTGTGGCAATAGCAACATAGATATTTGGTGACCTTTGAAAGAGGGTTATTGGTAGCATGGAGGATATCAACTCGCAATTAGGTGAAGAGTGAATGAGAGATAGGAAATTGGAGAGATAGCCTAAATTCTGAAGAATTAGTGGAGTAGAGGAGAGAAATAGTGTAGATTTTGGGGTGGGGTATATGAAATCAAGGTTTATCTTTTTAGGATACAGATGGAATTAAAGCACGTTAGGATATTGAAAAGGATGACTCAGTAGAGAGGGCGAGGACTGAAGATGTAGGAGTATAGCCTCTAAGAAAGAGAGAAGAAAGAAAAAATGGGTAGACTGGAATCTGATAGGACCTGTGCTTCAACAGGAGAGAAGAAGGAACAGATGGGGTGTACATCCATGGCTGGGAAAATTTGCAATTCTAAACAAAGGCAAATGTCTTTTAAAAATATTCACATTTTAGGAACTAATCTTCGACTGAGTTTTATAGTTCCATTTTAAAATGTGGAGATTTGATACAGTTTCTTATGTAAACTCTCAGTCCAAAAAACCAAATTTGGTAAAAAGAAAAAAAAAAACCCCATTAGGTTTCCATCTGCTTCATTCAGATTTATAGGATACTTCTACTTGAATTTATAAAATTCTTTTCCTTTAAGAGACCCTGGTCAAAATCTGGGAGGTGCTGGAAATTTCTCATCTTTGTGAGTCAAAGTGATTGACCCTTTAAGCAAAGCTTTTACTGATTATATTCATTTATGCATGCCTTGCCCTATTCTATACCTCTAAGTGTCAGAGTCTCCTGATCCTTCCATCCACAAGCATTTCCAGAATCTTTTTAACGGCTTACAGCATTCTTTGCTTTGGGGACTGATGGAGAAGACGTTACAAGTGTTTTGGGGGAAAGTATGGCTATAATTTATTTTCTGGGGAATAAGTAGTATTGCACACATCATAATAAAAATGGATGAGCATGAAATGATTTATTTCCTAAAAGAATATAGGGATGTTTTATAAGATGTAGTGTAATTGTTGGGATTTGTCCCTCACCCAGTCTGATGTTGACAGGGACACAGCCACTGTGTGTCTGAAACATTTTCCTGAGAGCTTACTGAATGGCAAATTTAATTCCTGGGGGAAAGCTTGATGTTCATTGTCTCTGAAGTGCTTACAGTTTAAAGTCAGAATAAAAGCTTACTCTATGGTTCTGACAGTTTGGTGGGTATATTCAAGCTAGGTCTTGTGTCTTAATACTTGTATTTCCACAATATTAATTGTAGTATCCCAAGCTCTTGTTAATTTTGATTGCATTTACAGTTGATCTTTGTACAGCATGCGGGTTAGGGACATTGATCTCCTGCACAGTCAAAAATCTGAGCATAACTTTTGACTCCTTAAAAACTTAATTACTAATAACCTACTGTTGAAGCCTTATGATAAGTAGTTGATTAACACATATTTTATATGTTATATGTATTATTACATGTATTAAGTATTAGAAAAGAAAATGTTACTCAGAAAATTGTAAGGGGGTTGCCTGGGTGGCTCAGTTAAGCATCTGCCTTCCTCTCAGGTCATGATCCCAGGGTCCTGGAATCAAGTCCCACATGGGGCTCCTTGCTCATTGGGGAGCCTGCTTCTCCCTCTGCCTGCTGCTCCCCCTGTGTGTGTTCTCTCTGTGTCTCTGACAAATAAATAAATAAAATCTTTTTTTAAAAAGAAAATTGTAAGGATAACACATTTACAGTAGTATACTGTATTTACCAAAAGAAATCCACATTTAAGTGGACCCCTGCAACTCAAACCTCTGATGTTCAGGGGTCAACTGTACAAAATTTTTTGACCATTCCTGTATTGAAAGATTCTGGTGAGATATATATATTTAAGAGCTCAGTGGCAGGGAGGATAAGAGAACTTTCCTGTTCCTTCTTTTCCCTTTTCTGCCTCCCCTTCATCATCTTCCTTTTCCTTTTTTCCCCCTCTTCTTACCCCTCTCTTCCTATTTATTCTTTTTCAACTTACATGTTAGCTAAATTAAATATTCAGTATAAATAATCTTACAAACTAGATTGCTCCATAAATTAATAAAATAGCTTGAAAAATTATAATATCTCTATTGATACCAAACATCCAGTAATTATATCTCTATTGATACCAATCTTATCAATTGTTTTGTTTTCAGAGAGAGAGAGTGCCTGCACACAGACACATGCGCATGCCCATGCAGGGTCAGGGAGGGACAAAGGGAGAGGAAAAGAAAGAGTCTTAAGTAGGCTGGATGCCTAGCAGGAAGCCTGACGTAGGGCTCCATCTCATGACTCTGAGATCATGACCTGAGCTGAAATCAAGTCAGACGCTTAACTTGACGCTTAACCGACTGAGCCTCCCAGGTGCCCCAACACTAATTTGGATATTATCTCTTATTGCACGTATATATGAATGGCCAAGTGTATATATAATGTGCTTTATAGAGGACTAATTCATGACAATACTTAAAAAACTTTATAAATGTCTAACAGTTTCTTCTTTCATATAAACTTATCCTGGTGTCATATTGGCATCTGCTCAAGAATTACAGAGCCTAGAATTTTAAGACCTTCTTTGACATCTTTGAGCCTCACAGGGCTCCAGAGACCTATCTATGAGTTCCCCTGCTCTTGTCAGATATACTTCCCATTAGAGGAAAGTCTCCCCATTCAGCTAGTTCCCCTATCAACTAGACTAGCTGCCCTCTACCTGGTCCTCAACCTAATGGATTTCACTTCCCTTTCAGCCCATAAATTATTCAAACAAGCCAATCACATTCTATAGTAGGAACAGAGGGTCACCTCACCCTCTTGTTACAACAAAGCCTACTTCTTCCATGGCTACTTTTGATTCACTCTGTTCCTGAGAGCAGATGTTCCCTATGTTGTCCTGCATGGTATGTAGTGTCTTTATCCCTGAGCTGTGAGTATGTGAGGTTGACAAACTTCTCCTAATTTCATGTGTCCAGTGTCATGTATCATGTGCTCAGTCATCTTGTAATATTCAGGGTGGGAGAGCTTTCCTTGACCAATCAGGTGAACAGGAGATGACCAGAACATCACATTTCTATCCTCACAGAATAAGAACAGACATCATATGCTGCTGGATTTTAATCAAGCTTAGAGTCTGTTCCCAATCATGAACCCAATTTCACTTTCATTTTTATATGTAAACTTTCAAAGTGTGGCAATATTAGGACACTATTTAAAAATTTGGGTTTAGCTTTAGGCTTTTCAGCCATTTTCAATAATTTACATAGATATGCACACATGCATGCATGTTTTGAACTACTTTAGTTTTTATAATGGTTTTGAAAGTGGAAGTTGCCTTTATAACAAATTGACTAAAAAGAGTATTAAAAAGAGAAAATGCAGATTATTGACTTACTTAAAAAAATTATTGCTTATCAAAATGTACAATTCAAACAAGTTCAGTTGTGTTTATATCTAACAGTGACCCAATTGTCTAGAAAAACTCTTTTGGAAAAAAAAGTTAGTGAGGCTCTTCAAAAACTAAATGGAATAGTGGCTAAGGCTTTCAATAACATAAACAATAGCAAAAGTTATAACTAAATTTGCCTACCCAAATTATACATTCTAAGTCAGTGAAGCCTTAAATTAATGAATTCATTAATTCATTGATTCAGCATGTATTTATTATGCTTCTGTATGTACCAAGTTAACTACTTCAGTGGGTTCTGAGATTATCCTCAAAATTGTGTAGAATATAGTATCAGGCTAAGAAGTAAAGCCAAACTCATAAAATTATGGCATTAAAGAGTTGGGAGGGAGTTGAAAATGTATAGACAAAGGCTCAGAGAGTCTAGGTGACTTACCCAAGATCACACAAATCCTGTCAGCCTGAAAGGCTGCCGTGTGTGTTTTCGGTACTGCATTCTAAAAGTGATTCCATGAACATCAGTGACATGGAAAACAATTTTCTTACAAGTGCTAAAACATGTAAAACAATCAAAGAATGTTACAGGAGGTAACAAAGATTTATGTAGATAGTCCTCATGTGTGAGACTCCATGAAGAAAGAAGGTTTTGAGCTGAGCCCAGGAATGGTTTAATGTAATTTTCATATGTAAGGAAAAAAGCAAAGGACATTTTTATTAAAAGGGCTATTAATGGCAAAGTTCTCTATAGTTAGGAACGTGATTAATTAACATATGCTTGGCTTGGTAGGGTGACTGACTGAATTAGAGGTTAAATTGCTTTCCAGAAGTAAGAATAGATAGTAAAATAGTTAGAAAAAGCACTCTGAGTAAAAATGTTAGTAAAGTACTAATATTTCCATGACTTTAGAGAGTTAATGTGGTTGCAGAATAAATCTAAAATAAACAAAAAGAAGTTTAGGAAGCTGAGAAGTCAAGCTCAGCATTGTTTGTTGTATGCCTAGTGAGATATATGAAAGGCCCATTTAATTTCTGTGGCATTGGAAAGTTGCTCCAACCTGCCTTATCTCATCATTTCCCATCCCACGTCACCATATTGATTCCTGTTAATTACCAGACATGCTTACAATTGTTTGAGCCAATATTAATAATGATTATCATTTATTGAACATCTACTGTGTGTTCATGTACTGTGATGAAATTAAAATACTTTTCTTCTGGGAGAAAGTGGTATCTTGTTAGGATAGATATATGCTTTTTTCTTTTTTAGCTAGAAAATGAAAGTCATCCATCATTTATGCCTAGAGGGAGGAAGAGGGGTATACATTTGATACCAGCATCTTGAGAGTAACTCACCTTGGAAATTGACTCATATTTGGGCTTTGAAGCTGTCATTTTCCCTATGAGAAGATAATTGTAATAGGGCCAGAACTGACAAGTGGGGTTTTGATGTAAACAATGAACAAACCGACAGATCAATAAACGCTGAGCAAGGCATGCTTCACCTCAGATTATATTGACTTACTGCAAAAATAATGGAGTGACAAAATGAAAATGTGTTATGTTTTATCTGAGTTATGGTCATAGCAATATATAAGGTAATAGATTAACTCAGATAAGACTTGCAGCAAAAGAAGCATCAAGAACAACTATAAGAAAATCAATTAGCAAACACCTTCATGAAAGCAAGTTTCTAAGGAACAATCAGGACACTTTACTAAAGAAAAATACTGGCCACACTTGTTTTCTATCTGTACTAGACAACTAGATTGGCTAAGAATTACATTTTTATTTTAGCTTAAGGGATTTGACCTTCAACAGAGTTTATTTTAGTAATTTTATTACTCAGAGGCCTCAGCTCATGTCCTAGTGGGTCCAAAATTCCAAATCTTGAGTGTTTTTTGACAAGCTCTGGGAAGTAAAACTGTGACAATGATAGGTACCATTGGACTAGTGTATAAGTAGACAGTCTCTGCCTGTTAACTCACTTCTGCTTCAGCCTTTGAGTCAAGATCATATTCTCAGGGTGGCCTTAACCAATGACTAAACCAGATTGTGCTATAAAAGGGAGGCTGCTTCCACCCAATATGGGATTGCTGTAACAGGCAATTTTTATACTAGAGTGCCCTTTTGGTTTTCAGAGACTTTGTCAGACCCTTCTGCTCAGTTTTTTTTTTTTTTCCTTTCATAGGTGTTGCTTGCCAGTAAAACTTTAGGATTCCTAATTCTTTCTCAGGATCTGCTTCCTAGAGAACTTGATTAACAGTGGTACTAGAACAAGCCCAATAAAACAGCCAGTAAGATGGAATTTGGGTTCTTGATTGCCCACCATCTTGTTGGCAATGAGGATCCTATATAAGGTAGTATCCCTGACACAAGGACACTGTTCTTAGCATAAGGTAGTGGTGGCCCAATTGCTATCATTGGTAGTGATTTTGGAGACTTTTATGAGAAAGGAGACACAGTGGGAGACCACAAAATGCCGATGACCAGACTTAGGATTTAATAGTTACCAAGTTTCAAAGATGATTGAATGCTCAGCCAAAGCAGGACTATTGGGCCAAAGTCAAAATACTGCTTGGGAAAACCTGTTTCCTGACACATCTGGGTAGATGTGCCTAAACTTTGGCTTCACAAATTTCTGTGATTCCCCAGAGCCCCCCAGAGGTGGTCCATGCTTCCTTTTTATGAGCTAGCACATCCACATGTGGGAAGATACTGCTGAGGCCTCTTGCTTGTAAGGCTGCAGGAACTCCTCTCAGGATTAGTCCCCACTTGTCTTTTAGCTTTCAGGCCAAGAGGTTGGGTTAAGTTGAAGGACAGCTAAACTGGAGGCATGTAGAGCATGATATGGGAGAAAAGGACTTTATACTAAAGGATCTCTAAGAATTAACCAGCATGAATCAGCAAGAGCTGCAGGAGTTTACTTGGGATTGGATTTTCAGCATGCCAGAATTAAATCAAAGGGCTAAAATAAGGGAGAACATATTGACTTGGAACATACTCTCAGGATACTTGCTTAATATCCTAGCAAAGATTCAGGTGATGGAATAAACTTACTGCCAAGGTGACTCTTAGAAATAGTAAACAAACTTAACTTTGTTAAACAAAGTTAAATATCTGAATTGTCATAAAAGATGGTAGAGGAAGAGATTTATAAAGCTTGGAAATGGATGCTAGAATGAAAATATTATGTGAGTCTAGAAGACCCTTAGTAGAGCTGGGAAGACATACCATTCCCCAAACCCATCAGGAATGAGGATTAGTGAGAGGGATTCCAGAATCACTAAAATGTTTAGGAATGACTCTCCTCTGAAAGTCAGGGCTTATGATATGGGGATGATATAGCTCAGGAGCAATATCAGCCAGGTAGTAGCAGTTAAATTCCAGAAACCAGGAGTCATAATTATAGTAACCACTGTTAAGGTCAGAGCTGTAGCCCAGGGCACTTGACCCACAGAGAACTGTGGAGTTAGTTAATAGAATGCAGTATATCTAAGAGCAAAATAATTAGTAGCTAACAGATATAATCAGAAGAAAGCAAGAATGGATGAAGAGGAAACTGACCACAGCCTAAGTAAAGTGGTTCATCATTTGCTCAGTTTCCATACCTATGCCAATTTTCAGTCTTGAAACCTATTGACTGATGTGGTGGCAAGGCCATCCAGGAAAGGAACTTAGCACAGCAAACATATTCTGTAATGATTTCCTCAGTCCTTTCTCAAAGGACCAGTAGCCACTTACTCAGGTGACAATGTATTGGGAAAAAAGAATACTCAAAAATTTTGAGTATTGGCACACAAGGCTTCAGCTGCTCCTGATACCCAAAGGCTGATGCATCATTATTGCTATAGCTCCCATTGAAATGAAGATATACAGGAGCTAGGTAATAAATATAATCTTGGCCAAAATCTATATTAGAGTAGATGCATTGCATCTGAGAATCCAACTAGTCTTCATTTCCTTTGGACCTTGAATGTATAATTGAGATTGGTATTCTTGACAATTGGAGGAAATCTCACATTGGGTTCTTGCTCTCTAGTGAAGAAGGCCAAGCAGAAGCCCTTGAATCTGCCCCTCACTGGCCAACGTAGTAGGGAGGAGATTAGTACCACTTTTAAAGACCTAATACACCTCTATAATGTGGCCACTGCAGAAACCAGATTATATTCTGGAGAATGACTATAGACTACCTCAATCTCAACCAAGTGATAGCCCCAATTGCAACTGCTATACCATACATGGTATCATTCCTAGAGCATATTAGTATGACCTTAGATACATGGTATCTGACCACTGACTGGGTGAGTGCATTTTTTTTTCCAATAGAGAAAGACTGTCATAGTTTGTATTCATATAGAACAGAGAACAACATGCATTCACAAATTTGCCCCAGTGCTATGCTAAGTCTTTTAATCTCTGCAATAATATAGTCCAAAGAGATATGGAATGATGTGGCATCCCACAAAGCATCACATTGATCCATTACATAAATGATATCATACTGATCAAGCAGGATGAGCAAGAGGTGGTAAGAATGTTAGAGGCTTTGGTGAGGCACATGCCCTCTAGAAGATAAGGAATCAATCTGACAATAAGAAACCAACTATGAGTCATTGAAATTATAGTATTCTTTGAGAAGATCAAACATCTACTTGATATTAAGTCAATTTTCCTGAGCTTCTTCTGTCCTGGAGATACCAGTAATCCCTTCTCATAGGAATAAGCACTTATCCTGGTACTATATTTCATTCCTGAAGAGCCTCAATCAGTACCACAATCCAGGGGCTTATGGTGTACTTGGTTCCCAGGCAGTGAATCCCTATAATATAGTACCTGACCAAGAGACCCACCAAGTGAAAAAAGTAGGATCTATCATTTGAGTTATATACTGTACCATCCAGAAGCAGCCAGACTGATAGGTCACTTGAACAGTCTGCTGAAGGCAAAGCTGAAGTGCTTAGTCAAAGGCAATAATTGTGGGCATGAAGGGCCATGCCACAGGTTACAACATCCCCCACTGAATCACAATACATATGATATTGTGAGCTCAATTAATTGATCTAGCTACAAATGGGGTGGAAGCAGGAATGTCACCATTTATCACCATTTCCAATAACCCAGTGGGGGTTTATGTTTACTTTCCCTTCAGCTCTGGACTCTGCAAGTTAGAGGTACTGGTCCCCAAAGGGACTTTACTCTTGTCAGGGGATGCAACAAGGATTTATTTCAATTACAAGCTAGAGTTGATGTCTGAGCACATACTCCTTATGTCCATGGACCAGCAGTCAATAAATGAAATTAAGATACTGGTAGGGATATTCGACCTGATCATCAAGAGGAGGCAGGGATGCTATGGGAACAAGGAATAATATATGTGGAACTCTGCACTCTTTTGGTTGCCTATTGGTAATTTCTTGACCAACTGTGATTATAGACAAGATTAGCAACTCGTATACGAGTTGAAACATACATTTATAGAGTCAGGCCTCTAAGAAGTGGGGATATAGGTCATACCCCCAAATAGGCCATTGTGACCACCAAAGGTGATAGCTGAGGCAAGGGAAATTTAGAGTAAATTGTGGAAGAAGTAGATGATTTCAGCCTTGGAATCAATTGCAGTGATAGGGTTTGTATGTAGTTCTTTTCCCTAACTTCCTAATCTTTTCTAAGTTTTCCTTTTGTAGGAAAGGCCCATCAGAGTCCTGGAGCTCCCTGCACATATATGGAAGTGGATCCACATGGTGCAAGGAGGGGACTGTGGCAGATCAGTTCTTTCCTCAGGAAAAAGTTCATTGCCCTGCTTTGAGAACTGTGCTTAGCTGATAGCCTCCAGCTATTAACTTCTTTGGGTTCACCTGTAATTTTGAGTGAAGGTAACCTTCCTCTGGTTAGCCAATGACAGAGAAAGATTCTGGTACAAAGCCCTATCCATTTTTGCCCAATGCGTTAGAACTCCTTCAATGGGAGTTAATGGGAGCTCCCTTTGGAGCTCCTCTTGTGTCATCCTAGACTTTGTCAAATCTGAGATTCATACTAATGGCACCCTTCCTCAATCCTGCTTCCTACCTTTTACTTTCACAGGTGTTACTCTTTGATAACACTTAGTACTCTTCTCAGAAAACCCAATGTCTCACAAACTAAAGCATATATGGTATAAACATTAAAACTTATGATACTGCAACATTATTCCTAAAGATTAAAAAAAAAAGGACATGTTCCAGAGTAGTAATTAGAAAACTTTAGGGTAAGGGGGAGGGTGGAGAAAAGGCTGCAAAGAGGTATTATATGAGAGCAGACAAGAAGGATTAGGAATAAACCCTCTTGGAAGATGAGGACAGAAAAATAGTCTACAATGATGACTTGTTCACCATATTCTGGAAAACTTGAACTGGGGAGCTATTTTTAAACTTAATGAGATTAAGTTTAAGACTAATAAAATAAATCTCTTTTATTATTATGTATAACTATAGACTTAGGATAATAGTTACTTCCAAAGAAAATTGAGGCTAAAATACAAGTTAAAGAACTTCTAAATTCTGATGATAAATACATAATCAATTAAGGAAATGTTGGAGATCATATATTTACATTTATTTTTGAAGTTGGGTTTTGGACTATACCCATTCTTTCTTACAGTGAATCCCTTGGATTTGCTATCAGAGACAGAATGCTGTGTGGGATGCCTGAGATTTGGGGGGAATGGTACCCAGATTTATATGTTCTTGAACACGGATATTCCCTTTCTCAGGGTCAAATATCTTTAACTTCATTTCATGAAGGAATATCAGTCATTTCTCTTAGAAAAAAATAAAGTACAATGACTGCCTTCAAATAATTGAAAGGCTGATAGTATGGCCAAGGGGTAAATGGTGGAAGGAAAGAGGTATTAACCTAGTGCAGAAAAGACCGGCACACAGAGGTATGTTAAGCTCCTTGTCACTGTTCAAGCAAAAGAGGGACAGACATATCAAGGAAGTAGAGGAAACTTTGGGAGGGCGTTTATCTAGGTGATGTTAAGGCTCTTTCCTATTCTAAGTTTAAGGAATTGAAATTGGGATCTAACACCACATGAAGACCTGCTATTCAGAGTACATTACATAGAATTCAAAACAAAAGAAAAAGGGGCTAATATATAGGACCTATAATACATATGGAAGCTATAGGATGGATTATATAAAACAGCTAAAGTGCTAAAGCTATATTACGAGGTTGTACAATCTTTCTTTAGAGGATTTACAATCTACATAAAATCCTCATCTATTATCTGGAAAAACTGAATTCTGGCACATTCTGAGGAGGTTGGGATAGCAGAGGTGAATATATTTGAGTGTCTTTAATGTCTTCGTTGGTCCGAAGATTAGATTCTTTGAATTTGTGGGGTTCTGGTTCCAAGATGGCAGAGAACCAGGAGACCTAAAGTTCGTCCGGTCCAAGTAATTCAGCTAGAGAGCTACCAAACCATTCTGAATACCTATGAACACAACTGGAGAATGAAGAAAAGAGTAGCAGAAACTCTATGAACAGAAAAGTGACCACTTTCTGCCAGGAGGAGAAAAGATGGCAGAGGAGTAGGAGACCCTTTCTTAGCTGGGCCCCTGAGTTGAGCTGGGTATCTACTGGACCATCCTGAACACCCATGGAATCAGCCTGAGATGCAGGAAGATACATCTGGATCTCTAAGAATGAACATCTCCAGCGCTGAATGTTGAGGTATGAAGTGGGGAGCCATGAATCTGTGCACAGATATTGGAGGATGAACAGAGGGAGGAGGGAGCTTATATGCTGGGGCACCAGGAAGCAGTAGCCACTTGCACTGGGGAGTGGGCTGGACTCGTGGACTGGCACTGGCAATAGAGCAGACAGAGACTGTGAGCCCGGGTATGCGTGTGTGACCAGACTGAAAACTGGAGCTCCGGAGCGCACACTCGAACTAGACTGGATCCGAGAGTTCAGGAGTGCACAAGGGACCAGGCTGAAACAGGGAGCTTGGGAGCATGAGTGGGAACCAGGGGTGGCTGGTGGTGTTAGAAGCACAAAGGACAGAGATGTGCCGGTCCTGGAAGTGAGGGCTGGGAGAGCAGCTGTGTGGTGCACAGCCTGGGACACTGCAGGGTTTTTAGCAGCACCAACAGAAACAGAGTTAAAGTGGCCAAGAGAGCTCAGTGGAGAGCAGACTGCGATCTCCTCTGTTCTGAGACAGAGGCTTGGATATGGCCACTGCTGCTCTGACTCTCAGAAGAGCCACAGAAAACCACCAGAGAAAGCCGTCAGAGAACAAAAGCCCAGAAATACTGGCTCACAGTGTGCCAATCCCCATCCCCCCCTTGCAGGGGACAGGGCAACTCTACCCAAACAGGGTTGCCTGAGTATCAGTACAGCAGGCCCCTTCCCCAGAAGGTAGACTGAAAAATCAAGAAGCCCACATCCTTAAGGTCCCTATAAAACAAGTGCACACTGCCTGGGTCCTGGTCAATAACTTGGGCTCTGGGCATCCCCACAACCTCTCCTCATCAGAATGATGAGGAGGAGAAATACCCCCCAGCAAAGAAAAGATAATGAGTCTGTGGCCTACTGCCACAGAACTGATGGATATGGAGATAACCAAATTGTCAGAAATGGAGTTCAGAGTAACAATGGTCAAGAATATGTGTAGGCTGGAAAAAAATACTAATGAAAATATTAACGAGAATATAGAATATCTAAGGGCAGAAATGAGAGCGAATCTGGCAGAAATTAAAACTGCTATGAATCAAATGCAGTCTAAACTAGATGCTCTGATGGCTAGGGTAAATGAGGCAGAAGAATGAATTAGTGAATTGGAGGATGGGATTGTAGAAGAGAAAGTTAAAACAGAAACTTGGCTCAAAAAAATCCAATCTCAAGAATGTAGATTAGGGAGATTGCAGACTCAATGAAATGTTCCAATGTCAGAATCATCAGCATCCCCGAGGGGGTGGAAAAAGAGAGAGGTCTAGAGGAGATACTTGAACAAATTGTAGCTGAGAACTTCCCTACTCTGGCAAAGGAAACAAGCATTCATGTCCAAGAGGCAGAGAGGACCCTGCCCAAGATCAATGAGAACAGGCCTACACCACGTCACGTCATAGTGCAATTCACAAATATTAGATCCAAGGATACAGTACTGAAAGTGGCCAGGGGGAAGAAAATTCTTATGTACAGAGCGAAAAATATCAGAATAATGTCAGACCTGTCTACAGAGACCTGGCAGGCCAGGAAGGGATGGCAGGGAATTTTCAAACCTCTATCTGAGAAGAACATGCAGCCAAGAATCCTTTATCCACCAAGGCTATCATTCAGAACTGATGGAGAGATAAGGACCTACCATGATGGGCAGAAATTGAAGGAATTCGTAACCACCAAACCAGCCCTACATGAACTATTAAGGGGGGTTCTATAAAAGTAAAAAGGCTCCAAGAGTGATATAGAATAGAAATTAACAATCTATAGAAACAAAGACTTCACAGGCAACATGACATCATTAAAATAATATCTCTCAATAATCACTCTCAATGTGAATGGTCTAAATGCACCCATAAAATGCTCCCATAAAACAGGGTTGCTGATTGGATAAAAAGACATGACCCATCCATTTGCTGTCTACAAGAGACTCATTTTGAACCTAAAGATACATCCAGACTGAAGGTGAAGGGATGGAAAACACTTTTTCATGCCAATGGACCTCAAAAGAAAGCTGGGGTAGCAATTCCCATATCAGACAGATTAGATTTTACTAAAGACTGTAGTTAGAGATACAGAAGGACACTACATTATTCTTAAAGGGTGTATCCAACAAGTGGATATGGCAATTATAAATATCTATGCCCCTAATAGGGGAACAGCTAGATACACAAGACAACTCTTAACCAGAATAAAGAGACATATAGATAATAATACGTTAATAGTAGGGAACCTGAACACTCTACTCACAGCAATAGACAGATCACCTAAGCAGAAAATCAACAAAGAAACAAGAGCTTGGAATGCATACTGAACCAGATGGACCTCATAGATATATATAGAACACCACACCCCAGGATAACAGAATACTCATTCCTTTCAAATGCACATGGAACTTTCTCCAGAATAGACCATATACTGGGTCACAAAACAGGTCTCAACTGATACCAAAAGACTGAAATTATTCCCTGCATATTCTCAGACCACAATGCTTTGAAACTGGAACTCAATCACAAGGAAAAATTTGGAGAAACTAACACTTGGGAAGTAAGAACCACCCTGCTCAAGAATGATAGGGTAAACCAGGAAATTAAAAATCAGTTTAAACAATTTTTGGAGACCAATGAGAATGAAAAAACAACGGTCCAAAACCTATGGGACACTGCAAAGGCGGTCCTAAGGGGAAAATGCATAGCCACCCAAGCCTCACTCAAAAGAATAGAAAAATCTAAAATGCAGTTTTTATATTCTCACCTCAAGAAGCTGGAGCTGGAACAGAAGAACAGGCCTAACACACGCACTAGAAGGCAGGTGATCAAGATTAGAGCAGAGATCAATGAATTAGAAATCAGGAACACAGTAGAGCAGATCAACAGAACTAGAAGCTGGTTCTTTGAAAGAATAAATAAGATCGATTAGCCACTGGCCAGACTTATTCAAAAGAATAGAAAAGGACCTAAATTAATAAAATTATGAATGAAAGGGGAGATCAAAACCAACACCAATGAAATAGGAAGGATCATTAGAAACTTTTATCAACAGTTTTATGCCAAGAAATTAAACAACCTGGAAGAAATGGATGCCTTCCTGGACACCTATAAACTACCAAGACTGAAACAGGAAGAAATTGATTATTTAAACAAACCAATTAATTATGAAGAGATTGAAGCAGTTATCAAAAATCTCTCCCAAAACAAGACTCCAAGGCCTGACGGATTCCCCAGGGGATTCTACCAAACGTTGAAAGAAGAAATAATACCTATTCTCCTGAAGCTGTTTCAAAAAATAGAAACAGAAGGAAAACTACCAACCTAATGCTATGAGGCCAGTATTACCTTGATCCCCAAACCAGGCAAAGACCCCATCAAAAAGGAGAATTACAGACTGATTTCCCTGATGAATATGGACTCCAAAATTCTCAACAAGATCCTAGCTAATAGGATCCAAGAGTACATTAAAAGGGTTATCCATCAAAACCAAGTGGGATTCACCCCTGGGATGCAAGGGTGGTTCAACATTCGCAAATCAATCAGTGTGATAAATCAATCAACAAGAAAAGAGTCAAGAACCATATGATCCTCTCAATTGATGCAGAAAAAGCATTTGACAAAATACAGTATCCTTTCCTGATTAAAACCCTTCAGAGTGTAGGGATAGAGGGTCCCTTCCTCAATTTCATAAAAATCATCTATGAAAAGCCTACAGCGAATATCATTCTTAATGGGGAAAAGCTGGAAGCCTTTCCCTTAAGATCAGGAACATGGCAAGGATGCCCACTCTCGCCATTATTATTCAACATAGTCCTAGAAGTCCTTGCAACAGCAATCAGACAACAAAAAGGGATAAAAGGTATCCAAATTGGCAAAGAAGAAGTCAAACTGTCTCTCTTTGCAGATGACATGATACTCTATATGGGATACCCAAAAGAATCCACTGCCAAACTATTAGAAGTTATAGAGCAATTCAGTAATGTGGCGGGATACAAAATCAATGCTCAGAAATCAGTTGCATTTCTATACACAATGAAACTGAAGAAAGAGAAATGAGGGAATCAATTCCATTTACAATAGCACCAAAAATCATGTTATCTCAGAATTAACTAGAGATGTAAAGGATCTATATTCTAGAAACTACATATCACTCTTGAAAGACATTGAAGAAGACACAAAAAGATGGAAAAATATTTCATGCTCATGGATTGGAAGAATAAACATAGTTAAAATGTCTATGCTTCCCAGAGCAATCTACACTTTCAATGCCATCCCGATCAAAATACCAATGACATCTTTCAAAGAGCTGGAACAAACAGCCCTTAAATTTGTGTGGAACCAGAAAAGGCCCTGAATCGCCAAGGAATTGTTGAAAAGGACAAACAAAGCTGGGGTCATCACGTTGCCTGATTTCAAGCTATACTACAAAGCTGTGATCGTAAAGACAGCATGGTGTTGGCACAAAAACAGACACATAGACCAATGGAACAGAAGAGAGAACCCAGAAATGGACCCTCGGCTCTTTAGGCAACTAATCTTGATAAAGCAGGAAAAAACATCCGGTGGAAAAAAGACAGTCTCTTCAATAAATGGTGCTGGGAAAATTGGACAGCCATATGCAAAAGAATGAAACCTGACCACTCTCTCACACCATACACAAAGATGAACTCCAAATGGATGAAAGACCTTGATGTGAGACAGGAATCTATCAAAATCATAGAGGAGAACATAGGCAGCAACTTTTTTCATGACACATCTCCAAAGGCATGAGAAACAAACAAAAAACATGAACTTGTGGGACTTCATCAGGATAAAAAGCTTCTGCACAGCCAAGGAAACAGTCAAAAAAACTAACAGGGAGCCCACGGAATGGGAGAAGATATTTGCAAATGACACTTCAGATAAAAGANCAGATAAACGGCTGGTATCCAAGATCTATAAAGAACTTCTCAAACTCAATACATGGGAAGCAAATAATCAAATCAAAAAATGGGCAGAAGATATGAACAGACACTTTTCCAATGAAGACATACAAATGGCTAACAGACAGATGAAAAAATGTTCAACATCATTTGCCATTAGGGAAATTCAAATCAAAACCATATTGAGATACCACCTTACACCAGTTAGAATGGCAAAAATTGACAAGGCAGGAAACAACAAATGTTGGAGAGGATGTGGAGAAAGGGGATCCCTCTTATGTTGTTGGTGGGAATGCAAGTTGGTACAGTCACTTTGGAAAACAGTGTGAAGGTCCCTTAAAAAGTTAAAAATTGAGCTACCCTATGACCCTGCAATTGCACTACTGAGTATTTACCCAAAGATACAGACGTAGTGAAGAGAAGGGCCATATGCACCCCAATGTTCATAGCAGCATTGTCCACAATAGCTAAATTGTGGAAGGAACCGAGATGCCCTTCAACAGATGAATGGATTAAGAAGATTTGGTCCATATGTACAATGGAATATTACTCAGGCATCAGAAAGAACGATTACCCAACACTTGCAGGAACATGGACGGGACTGGAGGAGATTATGCTAAGTGAAATAAGTCAAGGAGAGAAAGACAATTATCATATGGTTTCACTCATTTGTGGAACATAACAAATAGGAAGATCAGTAGGAGAAGGAAGGGAAGAATGAAGGGGGGGTAAACAGAAGGTGGAATGAACCATGAGAGACTGTGGACTCTGGGAAACAAACTGAGGGCTTCAGAGGGGAGGGGGATGGGGGATTGGGTAGGCTGGTGATAGGTATTAGAAGGGCACATATTGGATGTTGCACTGGGTGTCATACGCAAATAATGAATCATGGAACATTGCATCAAAAACTGGGACGTACTGTATGGTGACTAATATAACAAAGTAAAAATTATAAAAAAAAGATATCTCATTAAGGTTGATCACATAATGAAATCACAGTATGTTGCATGTATATGTTAAATAAAATATATTATTCAACTTAAAAAGAAAAGATTTTTTGAATTTGTGCTGTCTTTGGAAAAATAGGGAATCTACCAATGGAATTTCTAAGTTTCTAAGTTAGGAGAACCCTATTATAACTGCAGTGAAGAAGATTATCATCTGTAGTTTTGGCTATTGTGATGTAAGGATAATTTTTTAAAATATACTATGTATGTGCATATAGAGAATGGTTCTGGTATGGAAAAACATATACAGGCATACCTTGGAATTATAATGGGTTTGGTTTCAGACCACCGTGATAAAGTGAATATAGCAATAATGTGAGTCAAATTAATTTTTGTTTTCCCTGGGTATATAAAAGTTATATTTACACTGTAATTGTAGTGATTAAGATGGTGTTTGCTGAAGGTTGGGGTAGCTGTGGCAATTTCATAAAATGGTACAGCAATAAATTTGCCATATCAATTGATATTTTGAAGTTTTCCCAAATCATTTCTCTATAACATTCAAGGCTATTTGTCAGCCTTTTACCCATGGTAGAACTTCTTTCAAAATTGGAGTCCATCCTCTCAAAGTCTCTTGTTGCTTTATTAACTGAGTTTATGTAATATTCTAAATCCTTTATTGCTATTTTAACAACCTTCAAGTCATCTTCATAAGGAGTAGTTTTCATCTCAGAAACCACTTCTTTGCTCAACTGTAAGAAGCACTTCCTCATCCTATAGAGTCTTATCATGAGATTACAGCAATTCAGTCCCAACTTTAGCCTCCACTTCTAATTTTAGTTTTGTTGCTATTTTCCACCACATATTCTTCCACTGAAGTCTTGAACCTCTCAAAGTCATTCATGAAGGATAGAATCAACTTCTTCCAAATTCCTATGGATGTTGACATTTTGACCTCTTCCCATGAGTCATAAATATTCCAAATGGCATCTAGAGTGATGAATCCTTTCCAGAAAGTTTTCAATTTACTTTGCCCCGATTCATCAGAGGAATCACTGTCTTTGGCAGCTATAGCCTTACAAAATGTATTTCTTAAATAATAAGACTTGAAAGTTGAAATTACTCCTTGATTCATGGGCTGCAGAATGGATGTTGTGTTAGCAGGCATGAAAACAACATTAATCTCTTGTACATCTCCATCAGAGCTCTTGGGTGACCAGGTGAATTGTCAATGAGCAGTAATATTTTGAAAGGATTTTTTTCTGATCAGTAGTTCTCAATAGTGGGCTTAAAATATTCTGTAAAGCATGTTGTAAACAGATGCTGTCATTCAGGCTGTGTTGTTCCATTTCTATAGCCCAGACAGAGTAGATTTAGCATAATTCTTAAGGGTCCTACAATTTTTGGAATGGTAAATGACTGTTGGCTTTTACTTAGTCACCAGCCGTATTAGCCTCTAACAGGAAAGTCAGCCTGTCCTCTGAAGCTTTGAGGCCAGGCACTGACTTCTGTTCAGCTAGGAGAGTCCTAGATAGCATTTTTTCCCCCAACAGTAGGCTGTTTCATCTACATTGAAAATCTTTTGTTTAGTGTTGCTTCCTTCATTAAGTATCTTAGCTAAATCTTTTAGGTAACTTGCTGCAGCTTCTACCTCAGCTCTTGCTGCTTCATTTTGCACTTTTATTTTTAGGGCGATGGCTTCTTTCCTTAAACCTCATGAACCAACCACTGCTACCTTCAGATTTTTTTCTTCTGCAACTTCCTTACCTCTCTAAGCATTCAAATAGTGAAGAGAGTTAGGGCTTTGCTCTGGGTTCAGCTTTGGCTTAAGGGAATATTGTGGCTGTTTTGATCTTCTAACTAGACCCCTAAAACTCTCCATATTATCAATAAGGCTGTTTCACTTATTATTTGTGTATTCACTGGAGTAGCACTTTTCATTTCCTTCAAAAACTTTTCCTTTGCATTTGCCGCTTGACTGTTTGGCACAAGAGGCCTAGCTTTTGGTCTATGTTGGCTTGCAACATGTCTTCCTCACTAAGCTTAATCATTTCTAGCTTTTGATTTAAAGCGAGAGATGTATGACTCTTTTTTTCATTTGAACACTTAGGGCTGTTGTGTAGGGTTATTAATTGGCCTAACTTCAATATTGTTGAGTCTCAGGAAAAAGGGAGCGCCAAAGGGAGGGGGAGAGATGGGAGAGTATCCAGTTAGTGGAGCAGTCAGAACACACGTACAGCATTTGTTAATGAAGAGCTCGGTCTTTATATGGGCATGGTTTGTGGTGTCGCAAAACAGTTACAATGGTAACATCAAAGATTGCTGATCTCAGATCACCCTACCAAATATAATAATAGTGAAAAAGCTTGAAATAGTACAAGAATTACAAAAATCTGACATGGACATAGAGTGAGTAAATGCTGTTGGAAAAATGGCGCTGATAGACGTGCAATGCAGGGTTGCCCCAAACCTTCAATTTGTGGAAAAAAAAAAGTATTCTCTGTGAAGCACAATAAAGCAAAGTGTAATAAAATGAGGTATCCCTGTAGTGGAGTTTTATTTTATGTAATGAACAAAAATGATGATAAATCCATATTATGTTCATAAAGCCAGTACAAGATGAAATTATGGCTTTAGAAATATTTTAAAGTTTATTTGAAAGCCATAAAAGCCCAAAGAATAGTGATCAAAATAATTCACAAGTTTATCATTTGTTAGATTTTATTTTTATATTTATATGAAAATTTCAGTATATATTTACCCTTCATTTAGATGCTGTAAGTGGATTAGATATAATTAAGATTCGAGTGGCTGACTTCCAGAAATTATATGACAGAGTAAATAGGCAGCATGAATGTAGAGCACACTGTGCTTCAGGGCATTAGTTGTAACATTAGAGGAGGAAAAAAAAAGGCACGAGCCTTTCAGTTGTGAAAATTGATAGGTAGAAAAGTAAATTCACTTCATTTCAACAAAAATTTGTTTTTTCAGCAATTTGCTCTGTATGAACTCTATGATGCCAGTAATCACAAGTCTAGGTTTCTAGTTTAGTGTTCAGTGTTTCCCTTAGTTTGGAAAATAGGACTCATCCTCATGAAGAGATCCACAGTAGGGTCAGAAATAACATGGGCTCTGGAGTCCAATTTTGTTTAAAAAGATGTTAGAAAGAGTAAGTATGGCATTATTTCCACTTGAGCAGACCTATGTTTTTGTGCTTAGTCGAATAGATTGGACATTTCTAATAACTGAGAAATTATGAAAAATTTTATCATGCATGAGCTTGATTAGTTGGCCAACTATTGAAACATTTTTAATTACAGTTTGGTGGAGTTACACAAGTGGACTAATAACACGCCTGCATACATTTAGGAAGCATATATTGAAAATAGAAAAAAAATGATCCTAATAAATATGAGAGTTCAACATGTCAACATTAATTGAGAAAAAATAACAGAGGAGACTATAAGCATGCATTATGCCTTTCCTTTTGTAACTCACTCCCACTTTTATTCTTGTGAATTATTCATTCAGTCTCTTAATTGAATAGTTAGTTCCTCTACTTCCTTGAATCACTAACCTCCATTTCCATTCCATCTCTACCAAATACCAGTATGAATTTAGGCTTTAGAAGGCATGGCCTACCTCTGAGATCTATAATTTGCCACTCCTCCACTGTCTACACTCTCCTTATCTATCTTTGCTCTTATTAATCTACACATATCAGGCTGACTTCACTCATTCTCTTCACATTCAGCATCCTGCTTGGATTGTTTCACTTAGTCAAAGATAAAATTAGTTGTTTCTATGTTTTTTGGGGGGTTTTTTTGGCATCGGTTAAACTCCCTTTTAAATGTGAGACTATTTTATTTGAATATGTATTTTTTGAAAATAGTACATATTGGATCACACATTCAATGCTGCATAATATAAGTATTAATTTTTTAAGAATAAAGTTATTAATTATATCCATGTCAATCTGAGTGGAGGCTTTTAGATTGTAAACATTTTCAGATGAGGATTCATGGAACTGAATAAAAAGAACTCTTGGTCAATATATTATATGGTTTTTAAGTATCTCATTGGTGCTTATCAGTATTGGGATCTTGGAGCAATGTTATAGTTAAACTTGTCTTTAGTAGATAAGGAAGTGAATTTTAAAGCACGTCTAACATTCTATAAATAAATCCTTCTTTTTGGTAAGTAACACTTAGTGGAGATACTAATTATACTTTAAAATTTGTTTTCAAATAATTTACTCTTGAAATAGAAATGAATTACTGCAAGAAAAGAAACAGACTTGAGATAGAAAGTAATTTCACAGTTTTATTAGATGACTTATTTGTTCCCTACTGGGGAGCCTATATATCTGACTCTCCTTTACCCATTTTGCCCGTTCCTCCACCTGACCCCTCTGGCACCCAACAGTTTGTTCTTTGTATTTATGGGTCTGTTTCTGGTTTTTGTTTGTTTTGTTTTTTAAATTCTACATATAAGTGAAATCATACAGCATTTGTCTTTGTCTGACTATAAGTCATTTAGCACTTAACACTTAGCATAATGCCCTCTAGGTCTGTCCATGTTGACACAGATGGCAAGATCTCGTTCATTTTTTTGTCAGAGTAGTATTCTGTTGTATAAATATACCAAATCTTTTTTATCCATTCATCTACCAGTGGAAACTTAGGTTACTTCCTTTTCTTGGATATTGTAAATAATGCTGTGAAACACATAGGTATGCGTATGCCTTTTTGAATTAGTGTTTTCATTTTCTTTGGGTAAATGCCCAGTAGTGGAATTACTGGATTGTATGGTATTTCTATTTTAATTTTTTGAGAAGCTGCCATACTGTTTTCCAAAGCGTTTGCACCAATTTACATTCCCACCAGCAGTGTACAAGTTTCCTCTTTCTTCACATCATTGACAACACTTGTTTTTCTTGTCTTTTTGATTCTAGTCATTCTGATAGGTGTAAGGTGATATCTCCTTGTGGTTTTGGTTTGCATTTCCTTTTTTTCATTCAAAGTTTTATTTTATTTTATTTTATTATTCCCAAATTCATCAAGTTTTATTCATTAAATACATACAGCTTTTTGCATGTCAGTCATACCTCAATAAAGTATTTCCCTGATGATTAGTGATGGTGAGCATCTATTCAAGCGTCTGTTGGCCATCTGTGAATCTTCTTTGGAAAAATGCTATTTATGTCCTTTGCCCTTTTTTAAACGGGATTGTTATCATTATTTTTTGGTGTTGAGTTGTATAAGTTCCTTATATATATTTGGATATTAATCCCTTATCAGATATATCATTTGCAAATATCTTCTTCCATTCAGTAGGTTGCCTTTCCATTTATTGATGATTTCCTTTGCTGTGCAAAAACTTTTTTAGATGTAGTCCCAATAGTTTATTTTTGCTTTTGTTTCCCTTGCCTGAGGAAATACATCTAGAAAAAAATGTTGCTATGGCCAATGTCAAAGAGATTACTGTCTATGTTTTCTTCTGGGAGTTTTATGGTTTCAGTTTCACATTTAAGTTTTTAAACCATTTTGAGTTTATTTTTCTGTATGAAGTAAAAGAGTGGTCCAGTTTCATTCTTTTGCGTGTAGCTGTCTTGTTTTCCCAGCACCATTTATTGAAGAGACTCTTTTCCTTATTGTATATTCTTGCCTATTTTGTTGCACATTAATTGACTATGTAAGTGTGGGTTTATTTCTGAGCTCTCTGTTTTGTTCTATTGATCTATGTATTGGTTTTTGTGCCAGCATCATACTATTTTGATTATTATAGTTTTGTCTAGTATATCTTGAACAAAGGGATTGTGATACTTCCAGCTTTTTCTTCTTTCTCAAGATTTCTTTGTCTACTTAGGGACCTTTTGTGGTTTCATAAATAATTTAGGATTATTCTAGTTTTGTTAAACATGCTATTGGTATTTTGATAGGGATTACTCTAAGTCTGTAGATTGCCTTGGGTAGTGTGGACATTTTAACAGTATTAATTCTTCCAGTTTATGAGTTTAAATACCTTAATATTCATTTATATTCATATTCAGTTAAGAAAAGGCTGAGAAAAATAAGATTTTGGAAAAAAGAGTCAGCCTTCCATCACTTTAAGATATACCAACTTCATGGAACTGAAATAGTACCTTAGCATAATATACATATGCAAAATAATGGAGCATGCTTAAGAACATTATGAATTAAGGGATTGTTCTAACCGCTTGACTAATCATAATACTATATGAAGTGGAATATAGTTTAGTTAAATAAAAATTAACACTAATTTTATTTGACCATTCTCATTGATATATAAGTATAGATTGAACCTGCCACAGTTGCCTAATATCATGAATAATATATTGTTGATTTGCTCAACCAGTCTTAATAAATTTACCCACAAGGGTGAGACTTGGCTAATGGGCATGTCAGATGTATGTATCAAAACCCAATTTACTTTCTACTCTGTTATATTCCTGTGTTAGGATGACTTGATAGATGGTTTCACAGTCTAAAAATCACCATGTGTTTTGGTTCTAAAATATCAGGAAATCATGTAAATCTGCAGCATGGTATTCTGATTATTTAAATTTATTTGAATTACTGATGTGCAGTATTGTGAGTTTGGCAAATCATGCCACATCAAGGTCATAGGTCAACTTAATTTAAATAGTGGCCTTATGATATGGGCTGCTGAGAGTAGCAAAATGGAAGTGCTTTCTACTTAATTACCATCTGGGTGGTGTTATGGCTAATAATGTTACATGCGCCCTTGCACCTCTTGAGATTTAATCCCCTTCTCAGTTGGCATTTTTATGTTTGAATTGCTATGACTACTTCAACTAGATTGTAAGAGCCCTGGGCAGAGACTGAGTCCTCTTCTAAGTCAATACAGACCAGGGCACATTGTCAGTGTGTTGCAAATGATTCGGGAGTAAAACTTTGCAGTCTACTTTCCTGACATCAGTGGAATAATGAAGGTGATAGCAAAGAGACAATAATAGATTCTTGCTATAAAGTTCTTAGTTTTTCTTGGCAGATATCATTAAAATTGTTTTTTCTTTTCTGTATGTCTCTGGACTGGGTGTTTGGGCTATAGCCATAGGGGCTTCTTTAGTCCTTTCTACTTCTTTCTTGCTATTTTTCCTCCCTGATTTATAGTGTGAGGCTTATGGCTCACAAGCTCTCACACTTCCCATTCAACATCTGTCCCCCTATTATGGCACCCTTCAGAGAACTGAGATTGAAAGGAAATATTTTAATCTTAATAAATGGGTAACCTGCCTGAGACATGAAGATATTCCCCATGCATAAGCTACACTTTAGAAATAAATGAGTTGGTCTAATTTGCAATTGTCCTTGAAAATTAATGGTATGCAATTAATAATATGCTAATTCATTTTATTCTCTGTTCCATATGGTATTGGCTTGCGTTTCATACTAGGTTTGCCCTTTTGGAAAGGGCTAAAAAATAATTTCTTACCATTGAGAAGTTTTAAATAAGAGGCAAAGTGATTTATTGGGTAGAACTCTAGACTAAAAGCACAGAGATGGGCTTTATTTATACATTTATTGTACAATCTCGGACATGCAATTTACATTTAAAGGATGTTGCCCACTGGAAGATAGAACTAATTTGGTCTTTTTGTAGATGTTAATTTTATAGCTTTACTCCACAAAAGATTAACAAAGTATATACCCTTACATGGGATTGTTAACAAGCCCACTTAGTTGAACTGTGAACAAATTCAGGATTTCTTTTTTTTTTTAAGGATTTTATTTATTTGGCAGAGAGGGAGACAGCCAGCGAGAGAGGTAACAAAAGCAGGCAGAGTAGGAGAGGAAGAAGCAGGCTCCCAGTGGAGGAGCCTGATGTGGGGCTCGATCCCAGAACACCGGGATCACGCCCTGAGCTGAAGGCAGATGCTTAATGACTGAGCCACCCAGGCACCCCACAAATTCAGGATTTCTGTCTATTCTCTAGACACCTTGTCACTGTGACTGTAAGAATTACCTCTGCTTCAAGGGCCCAGACTCAAATTTGATCTCATCCTGTTTAAAAAACCTAAGATTTCTGCTTCAAGTCACCATGAACAATTAGTTTTTCTCACTAAGACCAGTTAGCCATATAAATGGGTCATTTTACAAAGTGTTCTGGTGGCTAACAACTTTCTGTGTTTTTCCAGTGTTTAGAGCTCTTCTTCATATCTCTGGGTTTTGAACCATAGCTCGTCCTGTACTTCAAGTCTCTCTTTTACTAATAATTAGGGAGCTACCACATATACCTAAGAGGATGATATTTATAACATTTAACCAATAGGGCATTGCTCCTGACCAATCACAAGAGATACCAGCTGTAAACAATTGAAACAGCGGGACAGAGCAAACCAGCTGAATATCAGCTCTGCTCTTAAGCTAAGATAATTTTATCAAATGCTAAGTATAAAAAACCCTGTGGCTGCCCTGCTTATGTCTCCTCTGTATTCAGATTTCATTACATGCCCAGATATCTTACTGTCTCTCTACCTGAGGGCTTTCATTCAGCCTTTACACAAGGCAGACAATGGGTTCTGGAAAATTAATGCCACCAAGAGATTCTTAGTTAATAATGAATGGAAGGTGGAGTGTAAGTACTCCAGTGTTCTTGTCTCCTAGATCAGGAAACTCTAAAGAGTATTCCACACTGTCTCCCAGAGACCCTCAGCAGGATTAAACCCTTGTTGTCCCTAGTGGTCTCTTGCTTATTAATACACCCTTTATTTCTTGTGTCATATCATCTCTCCCCTGGTTTTTGGGATCACTCCAGAAAACAGATAAGGCATAAACTAGGAGGTGGCATTGAACCCTAGAGAAGGCAGTGGTTTTTCCTCACTGGAATTTATATATATTCTTGGTGTGGGTTTCCTTTCTTTGCCACATTGCTGATTGGCATAATTATCTGAGAACTCACAGATATGGCATCCCATAAAATATTGCTTTGGATAAAGGAAAACACTTTTTTTGTGTGCAAAGAAAGCACACAATCATGAGGTTCACTGGTCCTCTCATATATCTCTCTTAATCTTGAAATAACTGGCCTAATGGAATTTTGAGATAGCCTTCTGAAAGCATAGTGAAGTACAGTCATGCAGAATTGAGGTATTGTCCTTCAAGATGTGGTATAACCTCCAACCAGTGGCCAGTATATGATGCAGTATTCATATAGAATCATGGATCTTGGAACAGGGGTGAAGGTTGAAGAGACCCTTTTCATTATTCCAAGACCTGCTTGGAGAAATTTTGCTTTTTGTGCTTTCTGTTGGATTAGAGGTCCTGATTTCTGGGGAAGAGATGGGTATTTCTACCAGGGGACATAGTAATGGTCTCACTAAATAGCTGCTGCCAGGTCATTTGGAGCTCTTTGTGCTCTTAGATTAACAGGCAAAGGAGTTACTGTACTGATATGTAATTAACCCACATTAAAACAAGGAGTTGAGGTTGCTGCTATGTAATAAAGACAGGCAGGAGTTTGTTTGAAGCCCATAAATTCTCAGGAATTCTTCTTGAGGCTTTAGCAAACTTTTAAAATAAAGATTGTCACATCCTCTTGTTGGATTGGTCCCTTTATCATTATGTATTACCCTTCTTTGTCTCTTATTATAATCTTTTCTTGAGGCTCTTAGCCTCAACACAGAGATGTAGCCAGGGCTTGGACTTCTCAGGGACAAGCAGAAGTACTGGCTAAGGTACTTACAGTGAGTAGAGCAAGTGGTAGCAGGAGATATATAATGTCAATTAAAGCCTCAGTGTCAACTGCTTTAGTGAGGAGTAGCTTACCCCCATTATATTTCCTATTTTAAATCTCCATTAACCTTCTCATTGTAAATCTTATTTGTTTTTTTACAAATTGTTATGGACCATCAACTTGCAGAAGCACTGATGGGACAAATTGAACTTATATTTGGGGATAGATGAATCTGTGCATTGCAAGTGGCATACTATAGCAGATGCTATTGATGCTCCAAGAATATCCCCTCAGCATTCACTGTGCAATAGCACTCATTGTTTTGGTACAAGAATATATTGATGATGATCTATTTTAAATCCTTCGGCTCTCTGCCTGAGGGTTTTCTACCCAGGGCAAGCCACAAATTGTTGGAGAGTTAATATTTCTTAAGAACAGTTCTTAACCAACGAGGAATGGGAATTGGAGCATAAATTCCTAAAGATTATAATCACCGAAAATGGGGCAACTTTGAAGTTCTTTTTAAACTGTCTCCTAGAGTTTCCAGTAGGACAGAACCCCAGATGTCTGCAGTAGCAGCCTGCTCATTAATGCACCGTGTATTGACTTTTTTCCTTCCCTTTCTCACTTCCCCGCCACTCTCATGATGCTTCTTAGGGTCAATTTCTGACCTGCCAAATAAACCACTTACACTCAAAGCTACTGCTGAGTTAAAGAGGAGTCTTGAATTCTGAACTTCTCAGATTTTATCTTGTTCAAGTGCATTGTGTATCAACAAGAGGAAGATGTAGAAGAGCCTGTCCATCGTTTTCGACCATATCACATTTTTCACTAATTCCTTTTCGCATCTTGAAGAGATGGAGGTTCTTTGGAAAATACATTAGAAACATTTAGAGAATCATTTGGATAAAAAGCACTTCCATGAGAAATTAAAATTTTCTAAACTAAATCAAGATCTTTGTAACTATGTTTTAGAAATTTACAGACATAAATAGGCACCATCTATGTGAGAACCAGAACCTTCTTCCCACACACTGAGCCTGGGCACTGAAAACAGGAACAGTAACTTACTCTCTATGTTAATATGATTTTGCAGTTGATTAGCATTTTTTTATTCTTCCAGGGCTGTCCTGCTTAAGCAAATGGTATGATTGTTCATTACAGGACCTTCTCAAAGGGCTCATCAACCCTTCAGTGGACAATATCAACAGTTTGTGCCCAAAGATTCTTTGAACCCCTCAAAATCCTTGCCTTACAAGTTCCACTAGGCCTGGATGGTTATATCATGATTCCTACCTAATCTTAATCATGTCCCTGAATTGAAAGACTCACCTAAAGCCAAACTTCCAATTCTAAATAAATTCTGACTGTACTTTTCCCTTTGAAACACTTAAGAAGGCCTAAGAGTGAGTAGTTGTGTATTACTTATTAAGAAAATAAGATGTGGTAAAATTAAAGCTCAACCTCACTATGGGCCAAGTCATATGCTGAACACTTTATATGTACTATTTCATTTTATCATCATGAGAGACTGAATATACAAGTTCACATTGCCAGACCTTATATGACAGTAGAACTCTGACCCACATCCTCAAAGCAACCAGCCTGAGAAACCAAATCTGTAACAATCAGCCCAGAAGGACCAGGACTTGATCAATAATAGCCAGCTTTCCTATTCCACAACTTCACAACCCCCCTGCCAATTCCAATTGAGGACCAGCAAAAGAAGCAAATATGTTCCCCAAACGAATGATATAAGATGCTCTGCTTCTAGTTAACCTGTCCCCATCTTCCCCATGCCAACAACCTATGATTAAAGCCTGTCTGAAACCTTCTCCCTGTTCTCTTTTTTTACTATGAGGGTTTTTCACTCCCCTGTTTCTCTGCCAAATGCAAGTGATGGTGGCCAATTTNATAAGATGCTCTGCTTCTAGTTAACCTGTCCCCATCTTCCCCATGCCAACAACCTATGATTAAAGCCTGTCTAAACCTTCCCCGTTCTCTTTTTTTACTATGAGGGTTTTTCACTCCCCTGTGTCTCTGCCAAATGCAAGTGATGGCGGCCAATTCCCTTAGTATTGCAAGCTCTGAACAGATAACCTGTTTATCCTCATGTGCACGGTCTTTGTTTATCTCTGCAATCGTAACAACTCTGTGAAGCAAGTACTTTTGACAAATAAAAACACTGAACCAGAGATTATGTACCTCGTTCAAGTTTACAGAGTTGGTAATGGCAGAGCTGAGACGTGAAAGCTCTTTGTCTGAATCTGTAGCTGGTTTTAACCATTAACTACTCTGGAAATAGTGTTAATTTGACCTTCTAGGACTGTATTATCCAACAATGTTGGACTTGACTGTGGTAAAAAAAAATCCTTTCTGCCTAATCTTTGAAATGCCTGCAGAGCTTTGTGGTCAGAGCTTTCTCCTTATTGTTGTAATCCCCCATCCTATTGCAATGTTCCTTTCCTTTTATTATAATAATTCTTTCAAATAAATTCACTCCTTACCCAAATCTGGATTTGTTTTTATTTAACATGTCCAGTTGAAATGTAATGTGAGCCACATATATGTGATTTAAAATTTTGTAACACATTAAAAAAAGGAAACAGGTGAAAATAATTTTAATAATCAATTTTTTAACTCAGTATATTCAAAATACAATCACTTCAACATGTAGTCAATATAAAATTATTAATAGCCTGTTTTATGTTTCTTTCTTCAACTACATGTTTGATATTCTCACTGGGCTCAACTTAGTTGCTGCTGTTGCCACTCCCCCTCCTCTTCCTCCAACACCACCACCATCCCTACCCTACACCACCACCACCACCACCCCTACCCTACACCACCAACACCACCACCACCCCTACCCTACACCACCACCACCCCTACCCTACACCACCAACACCACCACCACCCCTACCCTACACCACCACCACCCCTACTCTACAGCACCACCACCACCACCACTGCTACTTTAGTCTCTCTCCTTGCTTAAGAAGCTTGCATGTTTTTAGCTTCTGGATTTCAGTGCATAAGACATGATTTTTCTTTCTCCAACTTACACAAATATCTGAGTTCTTTGACATTAGAAAAGATTAAGAATACAATGCAACATGGATGATTATTGCCTAATGTCAGATTCTCTCATCTTAGCTGGGAGGAAGGACACAGTCCTTGCTTATCTAAAAAAAAAATATAGTTCTTTAACCCATTTGCACAGAAATANTAGTTCTTTAACCCATGTGCACAGAAATATTATACAATAACCCCAAAATGTCTCATAATCAGGTATGATTAGTGGATTATGTTGGTTGGGTATATAAAATAGAGTATTGAGGTGATAAACTAGGGGGGGGGGCCCAAAAGGAATAGGAGGATAATTGTACTTGACCAAAAAGTGTCAATTTATGCCTTCTCTGAAGTTTTTGTGTCTTGTTCTCTTTTTAAAAAATCATAAAAAACAACACCTGATGCTTCAGTATTCACATTTGGGTCCAGATCATCTGTGCAAATGGAACAATAGCTTAGGATCTCCTGCTGCAGCTTGAACGCATCTCTGGAGATTGCTTTGAAATATCACTACATACTCAGCATTTGAGAAAGTGAAATTGATTTGAGAAGGATTGCTGCTTCAGTGGTCCATGTTACTCAGCACGTTTCCCCAAGTGCCCATCCACTGTCACCGCTAATGTAGCATCGTTCGCCTACTGAACACACAGGAGTTCTTTGCTTGGCTTGCCAGTTACAAAGATGATAGATGGGCCAGTGTCCAGGCATTCTTTCTCTATGGATGGGCTTAAAAATCATGTTCTTATTTAGATTCTGTTTTATTTTATCCTCTTTTTCTTCCTTTCAGTTTCAGCTATCATAAAGCAGCATAAATTTCATACTACCTAAAAAAATTTAAAAATTATTTAATTCCACTAAAATTTATTCAGAACCTAGTTGTATCAGGCATTGTGTTAAGCACTGGATATGAACAACTAAATAAAATACTCAAGAATTTGATACTTTAGAAGGGACAGATATAGAGAAGTAGATATATAACTATAATATATGATCAATGCCACAGTAGAGTTGTTTTTATTTTTTTAAAGAATTTTATTTATTTAAGAGGAAGAGAGAGAGAGAGAGAGAGAGAGCCATGAGAGAGTATGAGTAGAGGGGAAGGAGCTAAGGGAGAGGAAGAAANTACTTTAGAAGGGACAGATATAGAGAAGTAGATATATAACTATAATATATGATCAATGCCACAGTAGAGTTGCTTTTATTTTTTTAAAGAATTTTATTTATTTAAGAGGAAGAGAGAGAGAGAGAGCCATGAGGGAGTATGAGTAGAGGGGAAGGAGCTAAGGGAGAGGGAGAAGNTTTTTTAAAGAATTTTATTTATTTAAGAGGAAGAGAGAGAGAGAGAGAGAGAGAGCCATGAGAGAGTATGAGTAGAGGGGAAGGAGCTAAGGGAGAGGAAGAAACAGACTCCCTGCTCAGCAGGGAGCCCAGCAAGGGGCCTGATCAAGATCCTGGCATCATAACCCAAGTTGAAGGCAGATGCTTAACTGACTGAGCCACCCAGGCTTCCCAGTAAAAGTTGTTTTTAAAATGTGGGCACATCAATGAGTGAAATTAATTTCATTGGGGGGGGGAATGATGAGAGTATAGGGAGAAACCAGAGCATGGTGGTTACATTTGATCTGATGTTTAAAAGATGTCATACAGACCAGAAAAAGATGCCCTGAGTAGAGAAATACCAGCAGAAGCATAATGTATTCAAGGTGAGTAACTAGAGGTTTGGGTGGGGGTGGAAGAAAGTAGCAGGTGATCTTAAAGTTATAAACTGTGGATAGATTATGTATCTGCTGGTAAGCCATAGGAAGGAGTTCATGATTTTTTGGTAGTTTACTGGGAACAGAAGGAGATTGTGAAGATAATGACATGATACAATTGTGATTTTGGAGACCATGCACAATAGTATGTAAAGGAATCCTAATATAATATGTAGAGGAGACTTTAATTGGGCATTTGCAAGTGTACCTTTATAATTCCACCTTTTCTGACATGTAGCTGTTATTTTAATTTGCAGTTCCCTGTCCAGGTGATATTGTACTTGTTAGTGGGCAGGCCCTTTGTGTCTAGTTATATGGGCCTGTCCATGTCCATGTCAGAGGAATCTGCATATGAGGTGTGATTCTTCTTCTCCATGTTGAAGGAGCCTCAGTTATCCTTAACAACCAATTAACAACAACAACAGAAAAATAACCATTAAAAANATATGAGGTGTGATTCTTCTTCTCCATGTTGAAGGAGCCTCAGTTATCCTTAACAACCAATTAACAACAACAGAAAAATAACCATTAAAAAAAGCTTCCTGCAAATAAATTCATGATAAATTCTCTGAATCTCTAGTGCAGTGTATGTCTGTCTGTCCAAGAGACACAGACACACGACTATACTAGAGATGATGAGCCTAGCCAATGTTTATTTAATAGAGACATAGGGAGACACCACAGACATATATATATAAAGAGAGATAAACCAGAAAAACACCCCAAAGGAGAGAGACACACCCACTCAGACACATACACTGGGAACTTAAAAGTGTGGCTCAGTACTTGTTTGAAAATAAAAAGGAACAAATACATATATGTGTTACAATATGGATGAACCTTGAGATGTTTACATTAAGTGAAAGAAGCCAGACAAAAAAGGCCACTTATTGTATGATTCCATTTAAATGAAATGCCCAGAATAGGCAAATCCATAAAGGCAGAAAGATCAGTGGTTGCCAGGGGCTAGTGGAAGGGGAAAATGGGAGTGATTGCTTAATGGGTACCATCTTCATTTTGGACTAATGAAAGTGCTCCAGACTTACATAATAGTGATGGGTGCCCAACACTGTGAATTTACTAAAAACCCCTCAATTAAACTGGTTAAAATGGTTAATTTTTTCCTATATGAATTTTTCCTCATAAAAAAAATGAGTCATTCTCCCACACACAAACGTCATAGAGAGAAAGCCATAAATACTGTAGCCATATACCACACACACAGAAGAAACACAAAACTTATCTCCATAAATATAGACAGAGAGATACACAGTTGGAACGAGAGAGAGAGATAATCAGACAGATACACAGAGAGAAAGAAATGAGGCAGAGGATGCACAGGAGTCTGAGTTGAAGCACGGGTGCAAAAGACTACATTGAAATATAATGAAATATAGGTAGCCGTAACTCCAATTTGTAAATAAACTACTTTATTAGGTAATATTGACTTGTCCCAAAAGGAGATTTAGGCTATATAAAGGTGATCTTTTTTAAAGATGACATTTATCAGACTGTGGCAATGACATAATATGTAAAATGATATTTCAGTCATTTAAACCATTTAATTATAGCATAAGAGAATATATGAAAGAGAATAATTGAAATTTGAGACTTGTGGGAATATCTGTTTTAGTCATACAGAAGTATTCATCTTTAATATCCGTGACATTGCATTACAAGTAAATAATCAGCGTGTGAATATAGTGCGGAAAGGAATAACATTCTTTAGGAATAAATTAAACTAATTTCCTGTATATAATATTTGGCCTTGATTTTCTTATAGTAGAAAGTAGCTTTATTATCTCAGTTGATGTTATTTTTCTGATAAAGGGCTGTTCTAATATTGTCATGCCTTGCAGCCCTGCTATTAATTTTAATAAGAATTTAATAAGTGTGAAATCCTGTGGGAATTTGCTGCTGAAAGTTACCAGATGTTCTGTGTGAGGACAATGTGGTTTAGGTGTAACTGAAGGCTGTTGTCCTGTTCTCACCTTTTAAAAGGCAGTTGAGTGTCCTGCTAATCTTCCTAACTCTTACTTAGTTTCCCTTTTTTTAATTCAAATTGCATTCTTTCCCATAGTTACGATGGAAACTTTGGATTTGTCCCGAAAACATGTTGTCACTTCACCACTGAGTATTGCAAGAAAAGAAGAAAAGTTTGTCTTATATACTGCGGTTGGAGGAAAATAACTGTTCCCTATAGTGGTTTGACTTCACCTTATCTTTCCAAGGTTATGCACCTTACTACATTCTTGAAAGAATGCTTCCAGCAATGTGCCTCCTTATTATGAATGAAGTCCCCTTATTGTTCACGGGAGTGCTGGAAGCCACCTTTTTTTTTCAGCCTCACTTCTTTTATTATCCTCTTTTATCTTGCTCACTTTCATCTTATGCTTTCCCTTTGGCTTATAAAATGAGTAAGCTGCACCCAAGGAGAGGTAAAGGCCATGACTCAGGCAGTGGCCAATGGAAGTTTCTATAAAGTCTAAGTCTTTTGATGAAGGTTGTAAAGTAAAACATAAAGGTGCTGCCATTTCTATAGAAGAGATGAAAGACTGTTTGAAGGATAATACATATATGTCCAATTAAAAATTACTAAAATTAATGTTTGAAAAATTGGCATTTATTGCATTGTAGAATGTATTGATAAAGAGAAATGGGCAAAAACTCAGCCAAAGACTTTCAATGATGAGGGAAAAGGGATTTGTTTTAGAACATCTATTTTAATTCATGAGGCTATATGTTAGCCATGAAATAACAGAGATGTAGA
>NW_023253502.1:609-1340 GCF_002007445.2 Ailuropoda melanoleuca | reverse complement strand
ATGTTTGCTCCCTGGGGAAATCCTGTCAAAACTGCTGGCGCCAATGGAACGAAAAGGCCCAAAACACGTCCATCGTAAACAACACCGTACAGGGACCGTCTAAGCACAATCATCACCTTTGTGAATAGGGAAACATGAGGGAAAGTGGTCGCGGAAGCCTGAAGAGAGTGCCCCATAGTGGTCTCTGAGACCCCACACAGTCCAGGGAAATATCAACGATCATCATCTCTTGTGAGTAAGGGAGCATGAATGAAAAGGGTCAGGATTTTCGAGGACTCAGCGCCCTTCTCATTGGTAATAAAGCAGAGCGTCCAGGAAAACACCTCCAGCGAACAGCAGCCTTTTCACTGGGGACCCCGATTCCACATTGGGTGTAGGGGCCTGGGGAGGATCCAGCCCTTAGAACCAAGAAACAAAGTGTGAGTGGAAAGCCCTTGAAGTCACGACGGCCTTATGGAAGGTGGAACAGGAATCAAGGTGCTTTGGTACCGTGAGTGAAACACGACGAACACAGCACTGAGAAAGACAATTCGGCCAAAACCCGCTTCCAACGAAATGTTTGCTCCCTGGGGAAATCCTGTCAAAACTGCTGGCGGCAATGGAACGAAGAGGCCCAAAACACGTCCGTCCTAAACAACACCGTACAGGGACCGTCTAAGCACAATCATCACCGTTCGTAAATAGGGAAACATGAGGGAAAGTGGTCGCGGAAGCCTGACGAGAGTGCCCCA
>NW_023253502.1:0-159 GCF_002007445.2 Ailuropoda melanoleuca | reverse complement strand
CCGTCAGAAACAACACCGTACAGGGACCGTCTGAGCACTATCATCACCCTTCGTGAATAGGGAAACCTGAGGGAAAGTGGTCGCGGATCCCTGACGAAGGTGCCCCATAGTGGTCTCTGAGACCCCACACAGTCCAGGGAAATATCAACGATCATCATC
>NW_023253501.1:0-3026 GCF_002007445.2 Ailuropoda melanoleuca | reverse complement strand
GGTCTAGGATTTGTAAGATCAGTTCCTCCCTCCCTCTCTCCTGAAAAAAGTTTTTTCATAGCCAAATGAAAGAACAGGAAAGGACTTGGCTATATAGCAAAAGCAGGGTTCTGGTTGGCAACTCCCCTTCTAAAATCCTCACTTGCTCCCTAGTGCCTTGCTCTGGCACCCTGGCCTTCCCTCCACCTGCTCAACCCGACAGCCCCTCCGGGTACCGTTCAGGGGGTGGAAAGAGAACAGGCAGGTATTGGGAGACCCAAGTCTGAGATCCAATTCTGTGGTAGCTCTGTGACCTTGGGAACACCTCTCTCCCTGTCTTTGCCTTAGTTTCCCTGGATTCCTTCCTTCCTTTTTTCAACGAACACACTACTGAGTGCCGACTCTCAGCCAGACAATGTCCAAGGTCTTTCCTGGTGATGTTACTTTTCATACGATGCAGTTCGGTGCTCTGGGAGAAATATCACACACACAGAGACACAAAGCATAAACAGGAAAATTAAAAGGCTTCCTTAATCGTGGTTCCCAGAGATGTGCATTTCCTCCCAGGCTGTGCCTTTGAATCCACATTTCTGTGCCCACCTTGTGTACACGGGACGCTTGTTTGGAAAATGCCTGGCTGACTTTGAAGATTGCAGGGCTGTGACCTAGAGCTCAGTATCTGTCCAGGGCTGATCGCAGACAAAAGCAGATGCTTCCCAACCCTTGAGTCTCTCTCACGGTGGGACCTGTCCTCCCTGCCAGACCCCCTCCCCTGGCCCAGAGCCCATGTGAGGATCAAGAGACTCTCTGGGGGAAAGCACATGGGGCTCAAACAAACATGAGCTTGGCTCCAAATGCATAATGGTGTCAGTCCTAGTTCTGCCATTCCCTTGCTGTGTGACCTTGGGAAGTTACCTAACATCTCTGAACCTTGCTGCCCTCTCTTTGGTAGAGAGACTAAATCTTTACCTGCCAGGGTTGTAGTAAGGATTAACTAAAAGAACACGAGAGATGTTTCTGGTCACAAATAGCAGCAGCACTTTATTCGCTATGAGATGTTAGGTGTCCAAGATGCTCTGTGGAAAGTGTTATGGGATGCTGTCCAGGGAAGAGCTCCACATCTGATAGCCATCGGCAGCCTTATCATTTCATCCTCTTGGATCCCTGTCATTTCCTTTCCTGTGACCGCCAGGTGGCAGCATGGGGTCGTGGACCCTTAGGCTGTCACCTCCCTGAGTGTGCGTAGGCAGGCACGTCCTTGGCGACAGTCATCACAGGGCTGTTGATTGAGCTCTGACCGTGCTGGGCACAGGGGAGCAGGAAGGAACGCATGGAAGGGCACAGTTGTCCGCCTCGAGCAGAGAAAGGACGGTGCGCTCAGATGGGAGGTTTTGCAATGGGGGCCAAGCTGAGGGCAAACCCCGTCCCCCCAGCAGCTGCCTGGCAAGTGCCCTCCGTGCCAGGGGCCTGCTGGTGTTCTAGGAGCCCCACTTGGTAGATGAGCACTGTGAGGCTCAAGGAGGGAAGGGAGGAGGAGCCAGGGCCCCAATGCCCCGAAGATGCCCTGTGCACAGAGCCCAGTCTCCAGTCTCCCTGTCAGTCAGGGCTCCCTCCCTGCCTAGGCCCTGTGTGGGGTGCTGAGGATCCCAAGAAAGCAATGTCCTCTTGTCTCTGCCTCATCCAACAGGACCTCTTCCGATCCCCACGTAATCTTTGCCACCGGCAGCCACCGTGATTTGTGGGAGACTTCCTACCAATCCCCAGGTAATCCTCCTTCAACTGAACTCCTTTAGCAATTACGTTTGGGCTGGGTGGCCTCTAATCCCTTCATCCCCAAATGTCCCCAGGAAGACACATGTGCAGACGCATGTCCTGCTGGGGCCTGGTGGCCAGTGGGTCTGGGCCAGAGCATGCCTAGGACCACCAGTTTGTCCCCTGAAGAGTCTATCTTCTTTCCTTCCCCCTGTGACCCAGCTGTCAGCAGGCTGAGGAGAAGCCCCCGGCGTGTGCCCATGGTGTCTGGATGGGGCAGTGGGCCGGCGGCCGAGAAGCCAGGGCCCCACCCTCCACGCTGAGCGACTGTCAGGGAGATGCTCTTGTTTGAAGTTAGAGCCTCGGTTTCCTCCTCTCTGACACGGGGCTGAAAATAGTCCTGCCTCGTAGAGATGCTTAAGAGGACTTACTAAGGTCATTTATTTAATGAGCTTAAATCAGCCTGAAGCCCAACAGATGATCAGAACTAGTTAGTTATGGTTAACCTGGAGTGTGCATCTGCCACCCCCACCCCTCAGGGACAACCCTGGCCCTGTCTCTCCCCCACCCCTGGAGGTGCGGACCCCAGAGGGACAGCAGGTCCTCACAGAGCCACTAACATGAGAACCTCTTTCTGTCGATCAGGAAAAGGTCTCTAAAACATGAATTTCCAGGTGAAAACAGCAAAGCAATAGAGCAGAATGCAAAGTGCATTATCCTGTGTGTAACAGTGAGCAGGGAAAGAATAGAGACATTCTGCTGCGGTCGCATAGAACACTCCTGCTGGGATAGGAACACTAGCTTCTTGGAGAGAGAATTCGAGTGGGGGCGAGGGGGATAGGGAAGGGGGGAGACTTGTGTCTGCTACTGAACGGTGACCCATGGGGTAGTGCACCCTATTCAGAACGTCAAGGCGTCCGTTCCATTTTCAAAGGTGCCCCCTCACATCACTCAATAAATTAAGCTTCTAGACTTTAAATTTCAAAAAGGCTGGAGGAGTGCTGGCTTTTGCTTAGGGCTACAGTTCTGCAAAGAGCATCGCTCTCACCTTTATCAAAAACAAGGCCAGATACTCCACAAGATGGCCCCTTTCCTTGAACTCCTCCCAGAGCTGAAGTGGTTGATACACTTGGCTGAAATCTTAGGGAAAGCGCGCACCTCTGAGCAGAGACGACACTGGTACTCACTTACCTGTTACAGGTGTTGGACCCCACACAAGCGGGAAAGAACAATCCAACCAAACTTCTGAGCAGACTGCTAAAGGCCAAGTGTGGGGCCTGCAGGAAGGTACAGCG
>NW_023253500.1:0-3022 GCF_002007445.2 Ailuropoda melanoleuca | reverse complement strand
GGAGCACATCACCCGCCTGCACTCCCACGCTCCCGGCTCCTCCTCCTCCCCCCAACCCCCTTCTCCTTGCCAGCCCGCACCCTCAGGCCCCGCTCAAGGTGGGCCTTCTCTCCGAAGCTTTCTGGACTTTCTTCTTTTGAGGAGGAAGAGTAAGTATGCATACACATCTGAGACTCTCTCTCTCCCTCCCTCCTACTGAAGAGGACTAAGCAATGCAGAAGAAACGACAGGCCCGATGCTGGTGTCTCCAGACTCCTAGGCCTGTCCTCATAACTGAAGTTATGGCCTCACAACTTAGCTGAAGAGTCAATAGTGTGCATCACTAGAATGACTAGAGACACCGTAAAGGAGACAAAACCACAGGGGGTTAGAAGAGGCCACAGGAGAGGAGTCCTCTCGCCACTCCCACTGCCATTCAGCGAGGCACAGGAGTGCCCTGCACGCCATGCAGAGCGGAGGCCAAATGTTATTCTAACTTCCCCTACAATAAACTCCTGCAGAGGAGGAAATGTGGAAGCAACAAACCACGGAGGCCTCCTCTTCCCCCAGCAGACCCATATCCCGGCCCACATCCTGAAGGGAAAACAACTCCACAAGGCCCTCTGCAAACCGTCCCTCCCAAACCTGCATGGACCCCACACCTGACTGGATGCTGAGCCCTTAGAAAGGGGAGAATCACTGTCTGTAAATATAAAAACTACTCTTTACAGGTGGCAGGGCGCTCTCCCTTTAGTTAGGAAACAAGGAGAAATGTGGAAATAAAAGGGCAAAAAGCACTTGTACTACTAGGATTCCATTCAGTGTATTAAAGAAATAACTGTCAGGGATGGAAATTATAATGACACATAAAACACAGTACTATAAAAAGTAGCTTCAAGTTTAATTAAATTTGATGCATAATTTTTGTACTGATTAAATTTTTTACCTCTTTCCAGGAATGCATAAGTTAAAAAAGAAAAAAAAAAAAGAGATACTGCAAATAAAACATCCCAAAATAAACGGGTTTCCCTCCCGAGGGTCTAACTATCCTTAGGGAGAACCGCATGCCTTCCTCGGGAAGTTTTTAGGATCACAATTTTTCTCATGTCTCACCATAAGAGGTTTGCTACTCACTAACAAATCCTTAGTCACCCTTTCTCGAGCTAATTCTTGCACGATGTCCTTGCACTTCCACCGCCTGGGCAGTTACACACGTGTGTTAGTGAGCTGCACCAGCACCTGGCCCAGCTCTGGGGATCACACGCTTCCTTCCAGCAGCTGTCCCCCCTCGATTTCACAACCGGATACTGCAAATTCTTCCCCACTTGCCCTTTCAGAGACAATAGTAAAATCACTCTGCATTGCTGTTATTGTTATGTTCTGTTTCTTTTCTGTGGGGAGCAATCAAAGGATATGCTCCACTACGGAGAAGATATAAATTGAGGGCAATGAGGTAAAATATTCCTTTCCATTTCTAGTATCAGTCATAATGACAAAGTCCATTGTAAGACCTTAATAAAGTAGTCATTGTAGCCCTTCTCTTCTGGCGTTCTCAAGAGACAGATGATTACAGCACCCTCCTCAAGGCTGGCATGTGGTTCAGGAATCTTATCTGACAGTGCTAAGTTGAAAGAAAAGTGGTAGAAATGGTAGGAAAATGGAATTTATAAGCTCACATGGTTCCTCTAAGATTTATAGTCATGTTCTAGAACCATGCTCGACAGTAAGCTGGTGGGTTGAGGAGGCAATGCCACTTCACACACGTCACCACCTCAATGTGATGATTAAAGAAGAGAGTCGGGAAAGTTCCAGAGGGATTCAGTCCTGGCAGCTGAGGAACCAGAGTACGAGCTCAGCTGGAAAGACTCCCCAGGGCCTGGGCCCCTATTGAAACAGGAGAGCTGGGACCTGGCAGGCCTCCTGAACCACACTCCGCGTAGCCAAACAGTCTGACAACGACCAAGTCCCGGGAACGGAAGGCTCTCTGCCTTCACGTCCTCGGGTCCGGGCGAAAGATGCTGGCATCTGCTCTAGTGGTTGGCAGGATGGGCTCAGAGAGTAAAGGGGCAGGAGTGGAAGATGCACAGAGAACCAGTGAGCAAGAATGGGAAGAAAGAAGGGAAATCAGCGCGGCATGCTCCGGGAAGAAGGACTGGGTCTGGATGTGGAGAGGAAGTTTTAACAGAGCAACATAAGGCACTCCCATCTCAGAGCTGGAGTCACTGACTGCATCAGGACCGGATGCTGTGGAACATGGAATCAGCTTATGTATGAACATGCAATTGTTTCCTAACTCTCTGAGTGAGTACAAGCAGGATGCACTCAGCGGGTGGGGCTGGGGATACCCAGGGTTCTGGCTCTCAGTGTAGGGAGTTGAGTTTAGGAAGGAGTGGGATACACAATCATACGTGAGAACACAGTGGGGTGTGAATTTTCCCATTTCCTCTCCGGAGCACACGAACACTCACCTGAGATGTCAGGACTAACCTTCTACTTGAGAACCCGAACAGCCTGGGTGGCTAACACGCCTCGGAGCCCCTGGAGCCACCCGGGGCCTGAGCTGCTGCTGACACGGCGTGCGTCTTGAAGCACGTGTCCACTTAGACCCATGTCGGCTGTCAGTTCCCAGACCTCTCATCCCTGTCATCAGTGCCAAGTGCAAGATCCGCTGGTTCCCTGTCCTCCAGGGAATGTGCATCCTCACAGAGCGCTGCTCGGCTTCTCAGGGACTCGTTCTTCCCTTCCAACCTCTCTGCCTTCCCCAACCTTTGCCTTGCAGACAAACTCAACATCTGAACATCACCGCAAAGCGTGCCTCTCAAATCGGTTTTGACCGATTTACCCTGCTTGCCCCCACATGGTAGTTCCTTCCAGGTTTCTTACTTATTCACCTGGGCTGGAAGGGGGTCAACTCCCTCCTAGTTGACCACATCCTCCATGCTCACTTTCGTCCCTCCTGCAAGCCCTCCCTCTCTGTGGCTCTGTCTCCCCTCCATTTCCTAAGGGGTGGGGGGGGGGTCTGAGAATGCACTTGGATATGAGG
>NW_023253499.1:0-3002 GCF_002007445.2 Ailuropoda melanoleuca | reverse complement strand
ACACACACACACACACACACACACACATTTACATACATCCACATATATCTTTGTTTTTCCAAGATCTTCATTTAAGGAGCTTTACTAAAGGAAGAACACATGTAATCTAGGTATGGGATTTTTTTAAAAAATAATTAGGAAAAAGCTATTGTATCTTTGGTTCTGAGCTTTAATATTTATACCTAAAGTCTTTCCTATTTCTTAGGCTAGACTGATACTCATCAAAGTACCCAAGTACTACTCTATGTGAATAAATCTCTGTACTGATGACAACCAATTACTTTAACAGGAATAGATTATATTCAGTATAAGTGAAGTTGTCATTTTTTCTACTTTCATTCAGCTTCAAGTAGTCATCTTTGGTGAGCTAATGCTACTTTAACAGTGATTCTCTTTTTCAGACTGTCATTTCAGTAAAATAGTACCGGTTCAATTATTTACTGGTGTTTGCTTTTCATTTGAATGCTATATTCCACAAAGTTCCTATGTAGAACAATTATGATTGTATTTTAACTATGTTATATATCTATGGAAGATAGTACTAATACTAAATATTGTGGTAAGCTATTTCATTTTTAAAATGTATTTATGTCTTATAAACATCTGATATAGACTAAGAAGATTTCTTTAAAATAAAGGTAAATTTAGGACTAGAAAGTGAAACCTGTTTTATAAAGCTGTAAGAACTGTAATTTTCAGCAGAACAACACACCTTTAGTGAAACATTCTTGCCAAATGTCACATCTCCTGAAACTGTGAGGTGATCCAATTCAAGCATATCTGGTATACTTTCAAATCTCCTTAGATAATCCTGAACCTGAAAGAAACAAATTGTTTCAAAAAATGGGTTAACAGAAAAAAAAAAGAGAGATTAAATTAACTGAACTGTGAAAACACTCTGTTTATACTCAAGCTCAGGCCCTCTAGGGGAAGAACCTATTTATTAAGCATTTGCTAGATGCTAGATACTGTGCAGGAGAGACCAGGAAATATGAACACTGTCCCTACAGTCAAGTAATTTATAACACCACTGAGTAGATCGGACATTAATAAATAAAAAGATAAACATTTTTGCCAATGAGTAGTTCAAATAATCTGGAGTTTAGTTGGAAAGAGATCATCACTGAAGCAAGCTTGACTGCAGCTGGGCTTCCGGGGATAGGTACGATGCAGAAGAAGTGGAATATTTCACGCACAGCAGCAACTCAGACTATTAAAATGATGATATCTTTACCTCTTATTTCCTTAGATTTATAGGCACTAGAAATTGTCTTATAGGGCCTTGTTTCCTATTTTCTAAGAAAATTAGAAGCAGTCTGAAAAGTTCCACTGACTTCTGCCACAACCCATTTGCCCCCTAGCCCATTACTCTGTCCTTTCCGAGTCCTGGGGTTGGACTGTTTATTCCAACTTGAGGCCAGTCCTTCTTATGGCCTGTTCAAGGATATTGTCCAGTGATTCTTTCTCTGACTGCATCAATTCCAGTCAATGTATAAACATCCCATAAATTCTCCCATCTTTAAAAAGCAAACAGTAAACTCTCAAATCTTAAATCCCTTTTCATCTATGGCTGTAATTGTTTTGTTTTGTTTAACAGGGCAGAATTCTTGAATTAGTTGTCTGTGTATCTCCAATTTCTCCTATTCCCTTCCAGTCAGGCTCCAGAGCTTCTATATTGATAAATCTACAGGTGAATTCTCATTGATCTTGAACCATTCATCTTACTTGAACCAGCAGCAGCCTTTGACACAGATGATCACTCCCTTTCTTGAGACATTTTCAGTTTGGCTTTCAGGACACACACATGCATGGTTTTCTACCCCCCAGTTCCTCATCTGTAACTCCGCAGTGACCTTTGCTGCTTCCTCTACCTCATCCCTATCTTCTAAGCCTTGGACTATCTTAGGGGATAGTCCTCCCCCCTCCCCCCTACGTGATCTCTATCTCATGGCTTTAAATACCAGCTATAAACAGAGGACTCTCAAATTTACCTGTCTCTTCTAGATTTCTCCTCTGATCTAAAAACAGTCTAATAAATTTGAAAGTCTAATAAATACAGTAGGTCCAAAATTGAACTCCCCATCCTGCTCCCCCTAAACCTACTTCCTCCATCTCCATAAATGTCAGGAAATTCCATGCTTCCAGTTGCACAGGCTAGAAACCCTGCAGTCATCCTTAACCTTTTCTCTCTTGCACTCCCATCTAGTCCAACAGCAAATCCTGTAGGTACAACTTTCAAATACGTCAGAATGTCAACATTTTTTCACTATTTCCACTGCCGCCACCCTGGTCAAAGCCACCATTTCCTCTTGCCAGGATTCCTGCAACAGCTTGGTCTCTCTGATTCTACCCTCGCTCAGCAGATTGGTCACTTCACTCCTTAGCTCGCAACTGTCTGATGATTTCTCATCCACCAAGGGGGGCGGTGCGGGGAAGCCACCCAACATTCCCATATCCAGTTACAGGATTCTACACATTAGGACTGTTCCCTGCCTGACCCAACTGCTCCCCCATCTCTCACTTGCTTACTCTGCCCCAGCCATATTGTGCTCTGTAAAGTTCCTAAAACATGTTCTTCAGAGCAACTAGCCATTGCCCACTCACCCCCCCCCATTCTCAGATTAGGGCAGCTAATGTTCTTATCTCCTGCAGGGTACTGAAGAGGCCAGGAAGAGTGAAGGGTACACAAAGGGGCAAGAATGAGGCTAGGTAGAAAAATGGCTGGATCAGGTCATGATCCCCGGGTCATGGGATTGAGCCTGCGTCAGCCTCTCTGCTCAGTGGGGAGCCTGCTTTTCTTTCTTTCTTTCTTTCTTTTTCTCTTTTTCTCTCTCTCTCTCTCTCTCTCTCTCTCTCTCCCCCTCTCTCTCTCTCTCTCTCTCTCTCTCGCCCTCTGCCTGCCTGTGCTGTCAAATAAAGAATCTGTTTCTTAAAAAAAAAGGGGGGGGCGCCTGGGTGGCACAGCGGTTAAGCGTCTGCCTTCGGCTCAGGGTGTGATCCCG